>NC_060271.1:22569877-22732125 GCF_021613505.1 Equus quagga | reverse complement strand
AAGAAAGAAAGAAAGAAAGAAAGAAAGAAAGAAAGAAAGAAAGAAAGAAAGAAAGAAAAAGAAAGAAAGAAAGAAAGAAAGAAACCTGTGTACATAAACCTATGTGTCAAGCTCTGCTTTCTGGAAAACCCAGACTGGATTACTGACTTCTCTGGAACAGACAATGATGAAAAAGACAATCTTCCGTTCCCCGACCTTGGTTCTCTTATTTTAGGATGGAAGCGAGGGGATCTTGGAGTTGGGAGATCCAATGCCGCTAGAGGATTCAAAGAGTGACCAGCTCACTCTAACAGAGAAAAAGAATTTAGATAAAAGCACGTCTTTGTAGGAGGGAGGAAGCTATTTTTACTTTGGAGGTTCCATGAGAGTCAGGGCTAGTTACAAGTAACAAGGAATATACTTATTTGAGAGGCTCGTCAGCAGCTTTGTCTGATCCACAATTGCTCATCTCTATAGTGCAATTTGAGGGACCAGAGGTCCCCTTTCTACTCGTGACTAAAATGCTCCATTTAGTAGTGTTCTTTCCTGGATTAAACACCTCCACTTTTTAAATGCATGCCTCTTTAAAGCAGACATCACCAACTAAAATGCCTGATGGGGCCAGACAAGTACCTTAAATGAATAAAGAGTGCTGGACTGAACTGGAGCGTGCGTGCCCCGGTTACAGGGAGCAGCAGCTCGCCAACTCCAGCTGATGCTGCCATAAAAGAATATGGACCCAGTTGGCTGCTCATCTGATTTTTCAAGAGAAGTTGGAAGTCAGCGATTAACATGAAATATCCAAGGTTTTTTTTTTTTTTTGGAGTTGGTATCTTTTTTTTTTAAATTCCAGTAACATTGGATTGTAACATTATATAGCTTTCAGATGTACATCATAATATATTCCGAATTCTGTGTAGATTACATCATGTTCACCACCCAAAAACTGATTATAGTCCATCCCCTCACATGTGAACCTAATCACCCCTTTTGCCCACCCCCCATGGTAACCACGAATCCATTCTCTGTTGCTATGTGTTTGATTGTCCTTGTTTTCATCTTCTACTTATGAATGAGATCATACGGTATTTGACTTTCTTCCTCTGACTTATTTCACTCAGCATAACACCCTCAAGGTCCATCCATGTTGTCACAAATGGCCGGATTTCATCATTTCCTATGGCTGAGTAGTATTCCATACTGTATAAATACCACATCTTCTTTATCCATTCGTCCCATAGTGTATAAATACCACATCTTCTTTATCCATTCGTCCCTAGGTTGCTTCCAAGTCTTGGCTATTGTGAATAATGCTACGATGAACATAGGGGTGCAAGTATCTTTATGCCTTTGCGTTTTCAAGTTCTTTGGATAAATACCCAGCAGTGGAATAGCTGGATCATATGGTAGATCTATTCTTAATTTTCTGAGGATACTCCATGCTGCTTTCCACAGTGGCTACACCAATTTGCACTCCCACCAGCAGTGTATGAGGGTTCCCTTCTCTCCACATCCTCTCCAACATTTGTTGTTTCCTGTCTTGTTAATTACAGCCATTCTAACCGGAGTGAGGTGATACCTCATTGTGGTTGTGATTTGCATTTTCCTGATAGCTAATGATGGTGAGCATCTTTTCATACACCTGTTGGCCATCCGTATATCTTCTTTGGAGAAATCTCTGTTCAGATCTTTTGCCCATTTTTAAATTGGGTTGTTAGTTTTTTGTTGTCGAGCTGTATGAGTTCTTTGTGTATTTTGGGAAATATCCAAGTTTTTAAAGTGAGCAGCTAATTAAAAATTTTTGAGAACATCATAAAGGCAAAGAAAAAGTATCTGTGGGTCCAGTGTAACCTCTCTGTTTTGAAGGATTTGATCTCAGAAATTCCCAACGTCTCCTATTTCCTCACATCCAATCAATTCTTCCAAATTCTACATTGCTCATTCAGAACTATTGATAGAGTATGTACTATGAGTCAGAAATAGCAGTCAGGCACCGGCTCCCTGCCTTTCAGTGGCTACCAACGGTCAACAGAGTAGCACACAGACAAGAAGAGGCAATTGGAAAGCAGTGTGAGAAGAGCGAGGATGTGAAAGGACAGGCATTGTGGGAGCACAGAGGAGAGGCACCCAAGCCAGTGTGGGGAAGTCAGGGAAGGCTTCCTGGCATAGGTGACGAGAATCGAGGTTTGATGAATAGAATATGTTTGACTTAAGCAGGCAGAGCTGATAGGGAAGGGCCATCGTTCCAAATCTGATCCTTCTCCCTTCCTACTTTCTCTACCTTTGTTCAGACCTACATCATCGTACACTGGAGTTATCGAAGCTGCCTTCTCCTTGGTCTCTCGAATTCTAATCATTCTGCCAATTCTCTGATTCCAGTCCAGCCTGCTGCTAAACTCGCCTCTCTGAAACACAAATATGTCCCTGTCACCCTTGGGTGTTAGTTTCCCTTAACATGTCCCCATGACCTGTAGGAGAAGTTTTCAAATTTCATGCTCAACACCCCACCAGTAAAAAAACTCTCTGAGAATGAAACTTCACCATAAATACATATATGTATTTATTTATAAATTATACACCTGTAGTGTGCTAACATATGGTGGAAATTTTGCACAACCAGTAGAAAATTTTCAATGATAAAATATGTATAATTGAACACTATAAAATATATTTTATATATAAAAATTTTGTACCGCTACATAAAATAATGAGAACATTGGCATTGTTCATTGTAAATGCTTCATTACCTTTTAAAATCTGAGTTTAGCACTTTTTGATAGAATCTTTTTTTTTTTTTTGAGGAAGATTAGCCCTGAGCTAACTACTGCCAGTCCTCCTCTTTTTTGCTGAGGAAGACTGGCCCTGAGCTAATATCTGTGCCCATCTTCCTCTACTTTATATGTGGGATGCCTGCCACAGCGTGGCTTGCCAAGTGGTGCCATGTCTGCACCTGGGATCCGAAGTGGCAAATCCCGGGCCGCTGAGAAGCAAAACATGTGAACTTAACTGCTGCGCTACCAGGCTGGCCCTGATAGAATCATTTTAAGGCCAAGTGAAATATGTTTATTTTGAATACAGTTTGAGTGACTTACTAGGCTGAGAAAAGGTGTCCCAAAGACATGGAGATCAAAATGGAAGATGTGCATTATTGGCTGGACTTTCTACATATTAGACCCATTTTCCTATCCCTCTTACCAATTATACAGAGGCTGTTGTGGGCACTTGGCTAGTCGATTTCCATACAATTATTTTTGCAAACATATCAGAAGGTGTGGCATTTTTATATTTTAAACAAATGCTTACAAAATCCTCTAGAATTGTCTATTTGGAAGATTTTTTTTAACACTTTAGAAAATTCTGCTTCCAAGTTTTTATCAAATGCAGATATGACAGTTTTTGTAAATAACACACTGACAATATTTTAGGCAGATAACATAATGGTGGAAACAACTCATACATCCATTTTTAAATGTTCTTTCTTTCGTGTAAACTTCTTTTCAAAGAACGGCTCCTCTCTCACCCATTGTCGAAAACGTCACCTTTACCTTGAAAGGGCAGATTACAGATGTTTACTTTTTGAAAATATTTAACAGCAACCGCTACCTGTCATCACCAGAAAGGTCAGCAAATTTGGAAAACTTGTCTTTTTGTAAACGAAAATTATACCTGTCGTCAAGTTCAAAGAGCTAGCAGGAGACCCTCTGGGTGGCATGGGATCACTCTCCTCCTCATTACAAAATATTGAAAGATTCTACCGCTTAAGCATTGTGCTCTGCCAGCCCCTGTCAACAGCTGTATGGCTCATTCGGCTGAAAGTGAATGAGGGGCTTGCCTTTGCAGCCTTCACCCTGGGGGAACTCCCACTCTTTCCTCACGCACTCTAGGAGACACACAACTGTCTGATGAATGAATAAGTGAGGGTAACGATGTCGCTCCATTTATTAAATACTAGTAAAGCTTAATTTCTTATCATTTTAAAGTGAGAAGTAAAAACAAAGAAAGGTTCTGTTATTTTCTTCCCACACCCAGTGGACAGATGGTGCTTTGGAAACCATTGGCCTGTAGGAATCCAGTCCTAACCATTAGCTGATCTTCCTCATTTCCCCCTCCTTCTCTCCCACTCAATGCTCTACCCATGATGATAATAACTAACATTTAATGAATACTTACTATGTGCCAGGCACTGATCCACATCATTTAGGTGGATTAATTCATTCAATCTCCACCACCATCCTATAAGTCCTATTACTGAGGCACAAAGGGTTGAAGAACTAACCCAGGCTTTCAAATTTAGTAAGTGGTCGAGGCAGGATCCAAATCCGGGCAGTCTGATTCGGAGTCTACAGCTTAAGCATTGTACTATGTGGTAGCTCCTCTAACATAGAAACGTGCAAAGTTCTATATGTCTGCCATGATCTTTAATTCTTCCAGGGCTTGGCACATAACGTTCCTTTTGCCTGGACCAGTCTTTCAAGGTTTAACACTAATGGCAGAACCTCCAACGGCCTTCTCTAATCCTGCAGAGACAAGACCTGAGCCAAGCTTGACCAATCAGATTCCTTCTCCTGGGATTTGGGATTTTAGCTGAGTGACACAGGGACTGGATGGAGTGGGGCTGGGTGGGAGGTGTCATTGGAAGGGAATCCTTAAATGGCAGCCTTCTAGAGAGTTCTTGAATTCCCTTTCTTGAGTTCCCCAGAACTATTTTGTCCTATAAGTGTGGTGATCAAGATCTTCCTTGACTTCCAAAAGATATCCCAGTGTCTTTCACTGATTCTAGCCAGAATCCATGGCCATTTCCTTCAGGAAATAAAGCTAACTTCACCAATCCACTAAGCTCTGTAGCATTTTTCCCACACCTCCATCAGTGCATCTATCAGCTTGGCTGTGGGTGCTTTGAACGTACTGACTGCTTCTGCGTCTCTGGATTTCCATTGCCCAGCATTGCATATGACCCAGAGCGGAGTCAAAACGCTCACTGAGTGAATGCACAGGTGGAGGTGTTTCCCCAGGATGAGCCAGACACCTTTGGGTGCCTCCTCTGGTTGTGATCCATTCTCTGTCTGCTGATATTCACAGCCAGAGCCTTGAAAATACCGTCTCTGAAAAGAAAATTCAGGTTGAAATCATGAAAAGTATTAAAAAATGACCTTTACCTGCTGAAAGCCTAATCCATTAATAATGCACCTTGCACTAGAGAGATAATGGGGGCCTCCCGCAGGGGGATTAAAGAACGATGGGAATTTAGGGTTGATACTCCTCCTTCAACATTGCTTGATCCCCCCGAGGTGCAAACAGCAGGGTACACACCAGCGCTCCTGAGGCTGAGGCTAGGGCTGGGAGGAGGAGCTCCTGACAGAGAGAAGGACTTAAGTCAGGGAGGACCATCCATGCCATCTTCCTTATGACAGTCCTGCAGGAGGCTTTGACCTGTCCGGCTATCCTCCAACCAGGAGCCAGGAGTTATCTGGTCTCTGACCGTGGACAGTGCTGCCAGCTATTGACAAAAGCACAGGTTGTGGATGGGGCATGGGGATGGAGCTGACTCTAGAGATTGGGGTTGTGCCTGTGCAAGACATGGCTGGTACACAAACCTCAGACACAGCTAAGTCCCCAACACTCCCAAGGACCGAAAGAGTCTCTGTCATTCCTGATTCATGGAGTCATTGAGCCCCCAAGTTGGAAAGACCTTAAAGGTCATCTTATGCTTGAGCACCTTTTGTGACTGGAGATTTACTACCTCCTGAGGCAGGCTACTCCATCTTGGAGAGCTCTGAGCCCAAACTGAGCTTTTCTTTCCACCGGGGCCCCCACTCCGGTCAGAGCACGTCAAGGTCAGCGTGAGTGGGGCAGTGCGCCCCAGGTGGAGACAATAGGAGGGAACGTTGTCTGTAAAGAATGGAAAAACAGTAATAAAACTGATCAAAGTCCATCTGCCTTTTATTATCACCCTTCACCATTCACCGGCGATTCTAAACAACATAAATGGGAAAATATCCTCCTTGACAAAAGCTTTTGTTGGTCAAGTTCTAAATAATTGTGCTGGTTACTTTTGAGTTTTAATAATAATGATATATATATGATAAGCTTCCATTGAGCACATTTTTATTCCCTGTCCTTTAATAAACATTGTGCCCTACGGGCACTAATTTGGAGAGGTCCCAGCTGAAAAACTGGCCCCCAACACACACAAACTCCGCTACATGTGTTCATTTCAAGAGTAAATTGCTACGGTTTGCATTCATTCCAGCTTGCTTCAAGCACAGTTCGTGTCTCCAACCCCTGAGTTACTACATGTTCCTGGGTTTAAAGGGTAAATTTTTAGAAATAAGTGTGGTAATGGAAAAGAAAAAAAATAGAAAGTGAGCTACTTCAATTCTGACATTCTATATGATCACTCGAAGTCTTATTTGCATTTAAAATTTCAAACAGTGGAAATTGCAAGGTGCAATATTTTTTGTTTGGTAAGTGCAATTTTTAGTTTGTCTGCATTGAATTTGAATAATATCTTTAAAATCGAAATTCATCCTTTTTTAATTGTTAATTGTTTTTGAACTAAAGAATTGATCAGGAAAATAAAACTGTAATGTTATTATTTATTACTGTAACCTACTGTAGATAGGTATTCTCTCTTTCCTCAAAAGCCACACCAACATAAAAAATATTAATCTATTACTTTTTTCCTTCTTATCCTGCAATGTTTGTTATATTTTTTAACTGGTATGACTATATATATATGTATATATATATATATATGAAGTTTAATAAAAGATCATTTTCACCATCTGCTTTTTCTATGTGGTCATTGTTATTATTTTTTTTATTTTATGCTTATTACTGAAATTAACTTTGTTGTACAGAGGAGAAGATTGTTAAAAAGTGATCGTCTCCAGATGTCAACTGGTTTGAATCTCTGTCTCTGAGCACAGCCCCAGGATGTGAAAAGCCCCATCATGTTCCCCCTGGACTTTTCTAAGTTGATCATCCCAGTTTTCGCGAAAATTTCTAATAAAAATCATTTTGAGTCTCTTCTCACTATAACGGCTATCATTTGTCAGACACTCACCGAATGCCAAATAATATATACGATCTCACTTGATTCTCACTACTACAACCCTGTGAAGCAGATATTTTTCCTCCCATTTTACGTCTGAGGATACTGAGGCTCAAAGGGATGAATGAACTTGTCCAAGATCACACAGCAAAGTGACACTTAGGTTCAAGTGACAGCAAAGCCTATCAACACGAAGGTTCAGCCTGGAGAGAGTCACTTCCTTCATTCCAGAAGCTCTACTTGTACTAATGCTGCCTCCGAACTCACTGGTTTCATGGGCAGCTGCAGCAGACAGAACAGGTCCCAGGAGGATGTCGACTGAACCACGGGGGTCCAGTGCATGATATCTAGAATCCATCAGGTCTGAAAGGGGAGAGAAGAGCTCACACTGAAAAGGAAGAGGGGATCCTCCGTTCTATCCCTGGGAAGGGACAGAAATGCCCAAGCCCCAAGGGAAGGGTCACGCACAAGTCCTCAACTGCAGACAAGTTCAGTGTCTGGAGAGCCCTGAGGCAGGGAACAGAACCTGGGGGCACAGCAGAGGTGGCCAGAAAAGCAGAGCAGAGCCCCCTCTGCAAGCAAGTCTATATGAACCAAGGGAGGCGTGGGAAAAGGCTGGGCAGTCCTGGGAGACTAGATAGACCCCTGCTATGCTAAGAACAATCATGGGGCTTCCACCAAGGGGTCAGAGACCTAGGCTGAAGGACTCCAGAGGCCCATGCCACCCTCTCTACCCAGGCCCGACTAGGGGGCTCAGGGAGATGCAGCCAGATGCCACCAGCAGCTCTTTAGGCCCTTGGCTCCCTTAAAATGTCCCTTCCATACAAAAAAGGCTGAGAGCATTTTCCCAAGGCCACTTGCTAGAGGACGGCGAGCTTTGGACAGCCTGCTAGGTGGATTCTTCTCCAGTTATTCCTGACGTGAGGCAGGAGCTGGTGGATCCATTCCAAGCAGCTGGACAGACTCGAGTCTGAATCAGCTTGTTCTCTCATCCTGAGCTTGGGTTGACCTCCAATCCTACTTTTGTATTTTGATTCTGAGTCACCTCATCCTAATCATGAACATTTGGCGTCAGTGCAAGACCTGACATGAATTCTTGTTCAAGGCCACTTCGTTCAGTCCAGCCATGGATCCAGGTTGCTGAGATGTTTAGGGTCCCAAATAAGTGGTGTTCATGCAGTCAGTGGGGTGCTGAGAGTCAGCCGGATTCTCCAGCTTCAGGCAGTATCAAAATGGGGGCAGATGCTGTCTCTCCAGGGCAGAACTCCATCCCACGGCCAGAAGCAGGGAACTAGGTCCATCCCCCAAGAATAGGAACCAGCAGAACCAAGTAGGGGAGAGAGTTCCTGCTAGCTGGTCTAGTAATCAGTGGCTTGTAGGGGCTCCAGCCCTTTCGGAGGATTACAGCACTAGCCAAGTGTCCAGACAGAAGCCAGTCCTATACTCTGCTCCAGTAAGGTGGACATGGCCAGGGAGGAGTTCACGGGCAGGCAGTAACTTGGTGATTTTTGCACAACCAGGCCCCTGCCTCGAGACCGATGGCCTCGGGCCATGAGATTAGACTAGATTTAGGCCAGTAAAGACTGGGCTTCTAACATGCAAACTTGGGCAGGGTCTAGGGGGCTAAGCCTGGGGGTGAGTGCCCTTGGGGATTCTGGCTGAGAAAGGAGAGGAAAGGATTGAGAGGTCCATGCACCCCTCAGCACCCCTCAGTTCAGGTAATCAGCATCCCCTCTATGGAACATAACGAGTCAGCCAAGCTCGGACTTCCCCAGCTTCCCATTGCACCTTGCTGGCGATGTCCCTGACATTTCCTTTAGATGAAATGTGGAGAAGTGAGAGCATGATGATAAACACCGATTAACTGTAGCCCTAGCAGGGGAATTAAGTTTCTCTTTCTTATCTCACCCTTCTTCCCTCCCTTCCTCTCTCTTCTCTCTCTCTGAAGAAGCACTCCTCTTTGTCCTAACCTATGGAATGGTGGGTTAATTGGCTCATAGAGCTGCTGAATATGGAACAGAGCCCTAATGGAGATTTAATCAAAGGAGACAGTTGTGTCGAGCGAGGTGTAAAAGCCATTGAAGATGAATGGAGACGGGTACAATTTTCCCCCCAGAGTTATGCAGAGCAATTTTAATAAAGTGCAAGTTTAACTATGGAATGGATTGTGTGACTAAGTGTCATTTTGCTGTAGGGCACAGCAGGGCAGTCAAGGGAAGGAGAACCTGGAAAGTCACTTAGAGAAGGTGAGGCTTCTCTCCGCCTTGGAAAATGGGTGGAGTGCCAAAATTCAATGCTCCCATCCAAGTCCACCTTTTGCCCAATGGCCCATCCATGGGACTCATTTGAATGATGGTTTCCGCATCAGCAGCAGCTTGTGGCCAGTGATCTCAGTGGTTAGAGCAGAAGGCTCACCAGACCTAAGTCTTGGCTGTAATTTAAGGCCCACAGACCTGAGCACTTTTTGGACACCCCAGCCTGGATCTCTGCATCTTCCTCTGCCAACCCCTCTACTCCGCCTTCAGTTCCCAGCTTAGCTGTCACTGTGTCTGCGAAGGCTTCTCTGTGTCCCTTAGATATCCCTTCCTGAATTTCTCTAATGACTCAAACCCATGCAGTTCCACAATTGTCTTTTTTGTCTTTGTGTCTACCATCCCTACTAGGCTGTGAGCTCCCTGAAGCACACACGTATACGCTTATGCACAAAGACATATGAAATCCATTTGCTGGGATTATTTTAGACAAGCTCTTGTGTAAATTGCTTCTTTACTCAGCAATATGGTGTGGACATCTTTCCATATCAATGCACGCTGCCCTTTAACAAACTCTTTAATGGCTGCACTGTATTCCTTTGTGTGGATGCCACATAAATTATTTAACAAACCCCAGATCTTTTCCTGCTATCAGAAACGTCACTGAAAGGAGAATTCTCTTACATACGTGCTTCTGAAAATTTGTCCAATTAACTCCCTGAGAAATTCCTAGAAGGTACGTTGCGGAGGTCAAAGTTTTGATATATATTTTCAAGCTGCCCTCTCAAAAAGTAAAGAACTGTGCTCATGTACACTCCCACAAGTGCTGGCTGAAAGTTTCTGTTTCCCTACACCCTTTCTAAGCATTGTCAATCATGCTCATTTTCGCCAGTCTGGTGGGTAAAACTTGATGTCTCATTCTTGTTAAATTTGACAATTTAATAGTGCAAGAAAGGCCCCATCTAAGAAGATGATATAACTATATGTCTTGGCAGAACAATGAGGAATTCCAAAAGGCCGTGCGGGGGAGAGAAAAGCTTGCTGATGTCTTTCTTGGAGAAACCACCCGGGACAAGAGAGCTGACTCCCTGAAGGAAGAGGTTAGCAGCCCAAACCATTAAAGCCAAGAGGTATATTCAGATGCAGTCTGGTCCGTGTAATATCATACCCAAGGGATCTGGGTGGGTTTTCTAGATAGCAGCATCGTCTGCTATCTCACCAGTGTCTAAGTCATACATCTGTGGGGGCCATCTGAGTAAGTGTGAGGGTTAGCAGAAGCAATACACAGGTCAGAGGGATAGAGTGTGTTATAAGTAAGATATAATGTGTGTTGAGATACGAATATAAGGGGCTTGGATAACCAGCACCAAGGTAAAAATCAGGAACGAGGGAGCTGGACAGAGGGCAGTTAGACTCAAGATGCAGGCGAGTGAGGATCTAGTCTCCCCGGGGCACCCAGGGAACTAAATACCCCTGCGCACTGGGCATGCCAGATGTAAGGGCAACAGAGGATTGAAACCCTCCTGACTAGTGGGCAAGGGGCTCCTGACAGCCTTGCAGGCTGGGTCCTTGCTGGCTCAGGGGCTGGGCAGGAGGTGGAGCAGGAGCAGGTACGGACTGTGCTCTTGACAAATGGGTTTACTGAGCAACAAGCAAGGAGATATCGTCTCCAGAAAACACACAGATGATTCCTTCCAATCAAGTCCTTTTCCAGCGTGGAGGTGGGAGTGGAGGTGGCACAGCTGTACTTTCCTCACAGCACAAAGATGGGGAGTCTGGATTCTGAAAGGAACAGATTTGAGCTAATGCTATTCCCACATTGATTGGCATGAAGTCCAAGCCCTGTTCCCCAGGTTACCAACGACCCCAAGGAGACCTGGGTGAAACCCAAGGAGGGTACCTGACTCAGAGTGGAGCCGCGTTTGACCTGCAAGGAGCCAAGTCCAGCCCAGGGGCTATAGCCAACCAGGCCAATGCTTGGGGCTGGATCCAGAAGGTGATTCCAAAGATACATCCATGAGTCAAATCAATAAATAAAGTCCAAACATTCCTCACATTGAGGAGGCGAATGTGGAGATTGGGAGTTGAAGTCAAACGGTCGGGGCTGAGTAAGCAAAGATGCAGAGCAAGAAGCAAGAAACCATTAGTGAGTTGATGTCAATGGGTTAAGAACTTATGCTATTAACAAGACTGGGTTAACCAGAGCACCCTATTAAAGGTCCCCTGGGGCATGGGACTGTGGGCCCGCTTAAGTGAAAGGCCTAGACTTAGGCAGGAGTTTGCTGCCATTTTTATCCTTATTTTCTGGGGCTGTGAGTTAGTGGTCAGGTCTTGGTACAATAGGAGAAAGTGGTGAGTAACTTCATCGGCTGCAGTATCTCCTGCAGTGTTAGCAGCTCTCCCCTTTTGCTACAGACGTCGAAGCCACCATGGGTCTGTTGGGATGATAACGTTCTCACCTGTCCTGAGAAAAGGCAGTAAGGATGCTTCCCAGAGAAGTTTCCATCCTACTGACTTGGTGTACACAAGTGGTCAGACACTGGAATCGCAAAGACCTGCCTTCCAAGGGGCGGCTGGTCTAGCTGGAGGGCAAGCTCTGGGGCTTCTGAATGGGAGAGAAACAGAGACACCCTCCACTGCAGAAGATCCACCTCACCTCCCCCCAGGGTCCCGCTCCATTTGAATTGACAGGGGGCTATCCCGCAGGCTCTGCATCTTCCTCTTGCCCCTATTAGCTCCTCTGTTTCATGTCCAAATAGATATTGACTCCAGGTCATTCCTAAATTTCCCTTCAACCCAACAAAGTAGACCTAGCATCACATTCACAGTCACACAGGTCACCATTTATGTCTAACCATTGGCCACCAACTGAGCTGAGAGACAGCATAACACAATGGTTAAGAGCCTGGACTGTCAGCTGAGCTGCCTGGGTTCAAATCCTGGCTCTGCCACCAGCAAGCTATGTGCTCATGGACAGGCCATCTATCCAGCCTTTCTCTGTGTGCCTCTGTGTCTCAACTCTACCCCCTGAATGATGTGGATAATAGTAGAACTATCTCCTGGGTTTGTAAAGATTAAGTGAGTTAGTATATGTAAGGCCCTTTAGACAGTATCTCGCACTCAGTAAGTAAAATATAACTGCTAACATTAGCTATTATTACTGCTCCCTTATATCACCCAGCCAAGGATTATGACTCAAATTGCGTAGCTAGGAAAAAACAGGAGACATCTGTGTATATCTCGGTTATTTATTTTGATGAAAAATAATCTATTCACTTTTACTTACTAATAGCAATAACAGCTGCGATCTGCTGAGTGCCCACCACGTGCCCAGCACTATATAATCCCACTTAATCTCCATGACAACCCTGCAAAATCCATGTCATTATCCCCACTTGACAGATGCAGAAACTGAGGCTCAGAGAGGTTAACTCACCGGCCTGAGGTTACGCAGCAGTAAGCAGAGGAGCTCAGATTTCAACCCATGTCTGGCAACTCCAAACTTGCACACACTTTTGGGTAATAGTTTCAAAGTAAAATGAGAAGGGTCCTGGCAAAAGGCTACCTCCGGTCTGGGATGGTTTAGACATTGTAGTAGCTTCTCTTCTTGTTCATAGTTGTCTCTTCCCTCCCTCCATCGTCTGCTTCCCTGTAGGCAGCCCTACCTCCTGTCCCTTTGACTTTAGGCTGAGCTGTGTGCCTCGCTTTGCCCACTGGTATGCCAGCAGATCTGACTTACCCCACATGTGAGCAGAACCTTTCAATGAGCTTGCTGGTTTACCTCTTTCTCCCTGGAGCTTCTGCCCTCTGCCATGAGAACAACATGCTGTAAGTGGGGGCTGCCCCTCCAGCCAGGGTCCCAGAATAAGAGAAGACCGGTGGAGCTGAGCCAAGGCCAGCAGATCCCAGAAGAACCCAGCGTAGCTACTGCTGACCAGCCGCTCTCCTGTAATGTGAGCAGGGAATAAATGTTTGCTCGTGTGAGCCATGGAGACTCGGCAGGAGGGAGTGCAGATTGTGGCCACAGCAAAAGCTGGCTAATACAGACGTTGTCCTGGGGGCAGGGGATAGACCAGGCGAGCTCTACTCCAATGGAACAGGCAAAGGAGAGGATAATCCAAGCTCACTGCTTTGCAAAATAATAATCTGTTTGGCTGTAAAGATGGGCTTTGTATCAGCCTGCTGCATTTTTGCATGTAATTAGAGATTTAAATGTGTTCTCTAAGTTAAAATCAAAGTAATGAAGCCACGGAGGACTCAGGGTATGAGAAGAGGAAGGAGAAAGTGGCCAAGGTCTTTTGAATTTCCCTTCCATGGGGCAAAAGATGGTGGGTGGCTCCAGCAGACGCAGAGAACAAGCCTAAGTAAAAACTGTTTTCCCTGGTAAAGAGCGAGTCCACCAATGGGCTTTCCTGCAGGGAGAGGCAGGGAGAAGCCAACTGGCCTGTGGATGTGGCTCCCAGAGGGTCCTGGAGGCTCATGGGGTGAATGGGACCTCTCCATGTGACAGGCACAGAGTGAAGCTCCCAGTCACCCAGCAAGAGAGGGAAGCAAGCATAGCTCCTGTAAATTCTGGCTGGGACCTCTGTCACCAAGACAAAGGGCCCAGCAAATAAAGCTTTTGGTCACTATTTAATGCTTAGCCGGGGCTGGCCCAAGTCAGTTCTATGGAGACTCCTGTGCACAATCGGGTGCTAGAGATGCCTCTTTCTTCTCTGTATTGTACCCAAAAGTGCTCAGGAGGGTCTTTGAGAGTGGAGTTGGTGGTGTTAGAGAAGGTCCCTGCCCTCCAAACCCATGCCCCAAGCCTGCCCTTGAGCTATTGATAACCCTTCATGTTTCTGCCCCCAGCACGTCCTGGTACCATTGGCTCAGGCCTTGGGAGAGGGCAGGGGGTTCCCGGGGTCTCTGTGAGGAGGAAAGGAAGGAAATGCTAGGCCTCTCTACCCGGTCCTAGGCCAGCTGAGAGCCAAGAAAAGGCTGCAACACCGCTGAGGTGTTGCCATGGCAACAGCAGACAGCTCTGCTCTTTAGGCTTCTGAGTAAGTGGAGGAGGGGCCTGGGGAGGGTGGGGGAGATGAAAGAGGTGATGAAGGAGCAGGAAGGGGGTAGAGGAGAGATCAGGAGGGAAGAAGGAAGGGAGAGAGGACCAAAGAGGAAAGGGAGAGGAAAAGTCAGAGGAAGGGAAGGAGAAGTCAGAGGAGGTTAAGAAGGGGAAGGGAGGAGGAAAAGAAATGGGAGAGGACTAGAGGAGGCATATGGAGAGGGAGAAAGAGGAAAGAGGGGCAGGATGACTCGAGGGGAGGGGACAAATGAAAGAAAGAACAAGACCCACTTGTATTCCCTACTTCACATCCTAGGGGAGAGAGTGCCCACTGGTTTGGACACCAGGAACCCCACCCAACACACACCCTGCTGGCCTTGCAGGACGTGGCATCAAAGGACAGAACACAGCCCAAGAAGACCTGGGCTTGAGCCTGGCTTTCACCTCTGGGAGCTGTGAGATGCGACAGCAAGAAGTTTCAAGAACAAGTTTCCATGTCTGATAGACCTTGCCTCTGGTGGCAGGAGCTTGGGCAAATTACTTAACTTCTCTAAACTTCAGTTTTCGCCTCTTAAAAAAATGGAGATAATGACTGCCTCATGAAATTGTGAAAATTAAATAAGATAACGCATGTAAGGGCCTTAGTGCTGTGCCCAACACATTGTAAGCACTTAATAAATAAGTTCTGTTATTTTTGTGTGCAACTTGGTCATCATTTAACCTCTCTGCGCCTCCACTTCCTCATGTGTAAAATAGAGATAATCCCCCGTCTCAGAGGGTTTTTTGAATGTATTGTTGTAAGTATTCAATCAATGTTAGCTATTAAAATTATCTTCTTAAGGGGCTGGCCCCGTGGCCGAGTGGTTAAGTCTGTGCGCTCCGCTGCAGGCGGCCCAGTGTTTCGTTGGTTCGAATCCTGGGCGCGGACATGGCACTGCTCATCAAACCACGCTGAGGCAGCGTCCCACATGCTACAACTAGAAGGACCCACAACGAAGAATATACAACTATGTACTGGGGGGCTTTGGGGAGAAAAAAGGAAAAAATAAAATAAAATCTTTAAAAAAAAATTATCTTCTTAATAACAAGAGTAAACATCATGTAGTGCCTGGCCTTTTTTTTTTTTAAAGCACATTCTCCATTATCACTTTATTTAACACTTGAAATGACCATGCACGGTAGACAGCGCAGTGCTATTTTCCTTATTGTCCCTATGGTTTCGCTGTATACCCTGTGCTGAGTGTTCACATCCATCACCTCATCGGATTCTAAAAACAACCCTTCAACATAAGAGTCATCCTCATTTTACAGTTGAGAAAACTGAAGCACCAAGGAGTAAAAGAATTTGCCTGCCACTTGCTAGTAGATGTTAGAACTTGGACTTAAACGCAGAAGGGCAGGTGGAGATAATACAACTAATTTGAAACAACTCATTTGACTCAGCATTTTTGCCCCCAAACCTACGCTTCTGATTTGTGCTGTAACTTTGCAGAACAGAGTGGTGAGAAGAAGTCTTTGCAGAATCTCATTCACATGAGACAACTCCTAGGACTTACCCTACAGCCCCTGGCCACTGGGAAGGCTCCTTTGGGACCTCCAACAGCTTAATCCCAAGCCTGGAATGGAGTAAGCACTCCTCAAAATTGTACACTGAAATTGCGAGTCAAGGCCGGACAGGGAACAAGGAAGCCATTTTCCACGGGGCCTCAGAGGGCCTCACCCAGGGCCACAGAAGGAGGAAGCAAGGTAATTTAGATTTGTTTCCCTCGTTTTGTCTTTTTTTTTTTAAAGAAAGTGGCAGATTGAAGATAATTTACTTCCCTTCTGACAAAATTTAATATACATTTGTGTTTGTCTTAAGAAATTGTGTGTGTGTGTATCTATGTCTGTGTATGAAATTTAGAGAGAGGAGAAAAGAGAAGAGAGAAGGGGAGAGGAGAGAAAGGAGAGGACGGGAGAGGAGAGGAGGGGTGGAAAGAAAAAGGGGAAAGGAGGGGAGGGGAAGGGAGGGAAGGAGAGGAGGGAATGGGAAAGAGGAGGAAGAATAACAGAAGTAGAGAGACAAATAAACCGCAGAAAGAGACAGGAAGACAGATACCAAAAGATGAGAGGAGAGAAAAACAATGCCAGCAAAAGAGAAACAGAAGCAGAAAAGGAGTGACAGGCAGATAAACAGACTGTGACAGAAAGCATTCAAAAGAGATGATCAGGGAAGCAGAGACACACAGAGGTAAAAAGGCAGAGACACCAAGGGAGAGAGAGCAAGCCAGGGAAGAAATCTTGCTTTCCTTGTTGTCAAAAGAGAAACACATGTGCTCCATGAATGAAGATGTACTTATGGTTATGAAAACACATCAGTGTTTGCAAAGCTAGGAAAAAGAAATCTCTTTCTCCCTTGATCTCTCTCTCTCTCTCTCTCTCTCTTTCTCTCTTCCTCTCTTACTTAACTGCTCCTCTTCGGGAAGGAGGGCTGAATCAGCTCTCTACATTCCAAAAAGGCTATGCTCAGCCAGAATTTGTGATAAAGGTGTTTTAAATCAGAGCTAAAATTTGGCAGCACAAATGTTCTAGAAATCCTCATCTCATTGTGAAAATAAAGAAACCTTAATTTCATATTCTGGGAATTCGAATCATCCCATCTCATGTCTCAAAGAAATAGGTTCTTTATTGTCACAAATCATTCCTATTTCCACTAACCTTTTAAAATACTGGTGTATTTTTTTTACCATGATGGTCCTGCTTCTAGTGTGGCCTCAGTTGAGGAAGAGTCAGTGTTTGTTCATATAGAACATTTATTGTGCACCTACTAGATGCAGGACCTGGACGGAGCTGGGCTGGATGATCTGAGTAACCAGTAGGTCTTGCCTTGGCTATGTGCTATGTAACCATATCCCAGACAAGATAATTTCTTCCAGATAATTCACATCGAGGTGACCTTGCTTGTGTTCCCCAACTGTCCCCAAAGTCAACCTGAAAGGTGAGCTCCCCAGGGTAGAGTGGAGCTTGGACTCAGGGCACCATTCTCCCCGTCCACCTGTCCTGATGCCTTTGGTCAATGGTAAAAGCAGGTGTCCTCTGAGACCCTGGCATAAGCTCTGTAATTGTGCCCAGTTTTGCCAGTACCAATGAAGCTGTGGGAGATGAGGAGGAGGGCAGAATTTCTGGAAGTAGCTTTAATTGGCATTGCCACTAGACAGAGAGCTTTCCCTTTGTGATGGTCACTGAAGGTGCCCCACCCACCTGGAGGTCACCTGCAGGCGGTTCCCTTACACACAGCTTCTGACTTCCTACGCCATTCTGTCTGACGATGTTCTCTGGAGACTGCAGAGTGAGTCCCTGGGAGGTGAGGGTCCGGGAGTGGCCCTCAAACAATGAGGCTGAGAAGTTGGTGAATAAATAACCCAGTTGATGAAACCCAGTTTCATCACCCTCCGTTGGAAAATTCCAAAGTATTTCCACATAGTTTCTCAGAGCGTTTCAAGTAGGACTGAGCCTTAGTTACTCAGAGTGATGACTTACTCACAAACTCGTCCTTTATTGGTTTTATTCCCTGCCCTAGTCCTTCACTATCCTCATTGGGATCTACAGCCGACTAAACTTCTTGTCTCTAAATCCGTGTTTTGGGGAGGTCCAAAATAAGACACTCATATTAGCTCATTTGCCCTCACAACAACCTATAGAGGTAGCTTCATTACTCAGTATCAGAAGGCATTCCTTGAACATCTACTCTGTGCCAAGGACTATGGTAGGCACTGGGAATACATGGATGGTCCCTGTCCTCACGGGGCTTATATATTAGACTGAACGAAGATGGTAAAAGAATAATCACATAAATAAATATAAAGTTATTATTGTGGCAAGTGCTAGAAGTGAGAAGTACCTGGGCTCTGAGAATGTAACATAAGCATATTCCGCCTAGTCAAGGAGGTCAGGGACATGTTCCCTGTGAAAGTGACACTTCAGTTGAGATCAGAAGCAGGAGGAAAATCTAACTAGGGAAGATGCAAAGGAAAAACATTTAGAGCAATAAGAACAGCTTGAATGAAGGAGGAAACTGAAGCAAACAGAGGTTAAGGTCACACATGTATGAAGTAGTTGGAAGAGGGTTTGATTTCAAACCAACCGATTCCACTGTCCAAGCTCCTTATGTTATATCCAACAGCTGGAATGGAGATGGGTGTGCAGGAGTGGGAGGTGACTTGTTACTCTCACTATGCGTATTATGAAAGGATTAACTACAGGCTTTCTTTAAATAGCAAACTCCCATAGGGCATTTAACAATTAACTCAACCACAAAAGAGGGAATTACAAATTTACGTAAATTTATCTGTTGGGTATAAAGGGAAAGAATCTGAAAGTTATGAAGTGGATACTCTGAAATCCCTGAGAGTTTGGGCATCTTCCCAAGCCTATTTCATAACATCTAGTATCAAGGTAGCAGTAGCCTTTGCAGGAAGACCTGGGGAGGGGAGTGGGGTTTCCCTGAGTAACTGATAGATGGGAAGGGAGTGATCTTTGGGTGTCCAGGGTCATAGACCTCCCTTCCATCTCAAAGCAGAAACCCAAAGAGTGTACTATCAGGGAAAAATAATACTCTGGAATGGGAAGGAGGGGTTATTTTTATTTCTGGTTAGTACATAAATGTATGTAAAAGTCCTATAACTCCCATGGTACCTATAAGGAAAAAACAAGCAAAAAAGAAACTATGAAACTACCAAAGAGCAGTAGATGCAAGGAAGCCTTGATAAATTGAATTTCAGAGAGGAATGAACTCTTCATAGGTGAGCAGAAAGTAGTGGCAGCTTCCATACTTGAAGGCAAGGACCTTGTCTTAACATAAGTGGATGGAGAATCAGGTCTGCCAGAGACAGAGAGAATTTTTGAAAATGAATAGAAATCAGCCAAGTGTGATAAGGCAGAAAATACTGGAATCCAGGAAGAGCTCCAAACATAAAGATAAATCACTTGGTGTCTTGTGGGAATTTTGCTGAGTAGCCAGCAGAGGAAATGCAGCTGGAAAGTGGAGAAGTTTATGTGGCCTTGTAGTTCTTAAACTCTGGGCCCCTGCTGGAGTTTAATCTGAAAGTGGTCCAAATTTATTTGAAGTTGCAGCCCAACTTCCTTTCTAGTGAAATTCTGAAATATCAAAGAGATCAGCCCCTTGGGAGGTCAAGAATTCAGATGAAAGGCAAAAAGATGTATCTTTGGTCCCATTTGAAATAAGAAATGAACTTTAAGTAAACTTGTGTCCCAGCCCAAGCTCAATTCAATTCTTAGTGAAATCTGAATTTTACCCGACAGAGAAAAAGACTTGCGCCCTCTGCAAAAAATAAATACACACATAGATACACACACACATAGATACACACATACAAAAATTACACTTCAATATCCACTGCTTTTATATGCGATATCTGGCACACAATAACAACAATTACAAGACATGTGAAACAGCAGGAAAATATTGAGGTATAATCAAGAGAAAAATAGTCAGTAGAAGCAGACTCACAGAAGACAAACATATGGGAAGTGGCAGTCAGGGAATTTAAAACAGCTGTTACAAACATTAGGGAATTTGAAGGAAAAAGGGAATAGGATGCATGAAGAGAAGCAGACTATTGGGAAAGAAATGGAAATTCTAAGAACTTAAAAGGAACCAAGTAGAAATTATAGATCTGAAAATGTATTTATTTTAAAACTAAAAGTTAACCTTACAGGTTTCATAGCAGATTGGGTACAATAGAAGAAAGGAACAGTAAACCTAAAATCAAGTCAGTAGAAGTTATCCAAACCAAAACACAGAGGAAAAAAGGCTGAAGAGAACATGAGTTACCTGTAGACTAATATAAAATGACCTAAGATACATTTAAGTAGAGTCCCCGAAGGAGAGGAGAGAGAACAGACACTAAAAAAATAGGTAAAACATAATAGCTAAATTTCTTTTCAAATATGATTTTTAAAAAAATCAACCCAGAGATCCAAAGAGCTTAACAAACCCCAAATAGAATGAATATAAAAAAACCACACCCAAGTACCTCATAGTGAAAATCAAAAAGAAAAAGAAAATCTTCAAAGCAGCCAGAGAAAAAAACATATAGACAGACATATGCACACACACACACTCATGCCTGTGCCCACAGGACTTTCACTCCAGCCAGACTGAAATATTTAAAGTTACCTACGTGTGGGGCCGGTTCCGTGTCCAAGTGGGTAAGCTTGTGCGCTCTGCTTCCGCGGCCTGGGGTTTCACTGGTTTGGATCCTGGGTGCAGACATGGCACCACTCATCAGCCATGCTGAGGTGGCATGCCATATTGTACAACCAGAGGCACTCACAACTAGAATATACAACTATGTAATGGGACGGGGGGTGCTTTGGGGAGAAGAAGAAGAAGAAAAAAAGAAGATTGGAACGAATGTTAGCACAGGTGCCAATCTTTAAAAAAAAAAATTACCCATCTACGCCAGCTTCTCCAGGCCACCAGGCCTTTGAATACACTGCCCTCTATGTTTAGCACACCCTATCAAAATCTCATGAGTCTGACACACTTCTAAACTCCTACAAAACTCAGCCAAAGGATCATACTATATGGACATGTGCCATTATTTGGGCTGACTAGGTCTTTTAATGCCTTTCTTACGTTTGGAGATTTGCTCATCTTCCAAATCCCCTAACAGAAGCCATATTTTTCTCAGCCTCTCTTGCAGCTAGGACACAGAGATGTGACCTAGGCTTCACCAATCAGACACGTATGCACTGGGCTTTGAGTAAGAAGTTTGTGACTTGTAGAATCAGGTACTGTGTGAAATCTAGCGGCACAGCAACATCCGGTTGCCAGAGACATCAGCAGCAGGGAGTCCAATGGAAGCATCCAATGCCCTCTATCTGCAGAGCTGGTCATGGGCCGCCATGTCCATGCCCAGTGAGGCAGCCATGATGTCTCTACCAGACTAGTTCTGCAAATATGATTTTGGAGGTTGTTCCTAAATGCATGGTCTCTAGGCCCTCCTAGAAGTTCTCCAAGCTTTCTAATATCTCTTCTTAAATCTCCTTTGTGTTGAAGTAGCCAGGATTGGTTTTTGTTTTTTGCAACTGAGAGCTCTGACTGACACACCTTCCCTGCCCTGAGATCTCCAGAACTCCCCCCTCCTGACTCCCACCAACCATGCCCTCTGTACACACACGTACAGAAATGTCATTCCCAGTCCTGGCTCCCATAACACCGTGTGCAGCCTTCTCTCCCAGGGACATTATGGTCTCCTGCAGTTGTTTACTTATGTGTCTTCCCTCTAGATTATGAACTACTTGAGGGCAAGCTCGTAGCCTCAATCATTTCCATCCCTTTGCTGTGTGCTTAGCAGAGTGTCTGGGCTGGCACAGGAGAGATGCTTAAGAGGAATCGGATGATTACATGTGCAGTGAAGGCAGTGTCTCCATGTACCTACAGTAGAGAAAATGTAAAGCCTTCTTTTCTCAAAATTCACTTAAGAACAAGGCCAACAGAACCAGACTCTTGTCTCTTTCTAACAGGGTCTTGAAGGTGTTACAACAAAGGGATATATAGACAGTTATATCTGTAACTCAGCCAGGCATGTGACAAAGTCACTGGTGCTGTCCTTAGGAGCAGGCTGGACAAGGATAGTGCATCCATCAGCAGCTGAGTCAATGCTGGGATCTTCCTCCTGAGCTCAGTGTGTGGCTCTGTCTCGCTCAGTGCTTCTGGATGGGCCCAGAAGCCATCGTGAGTCCATTTATGCAAGACAAAAATCAGGAAGCTGTTTCATGGATAACTCTGATCAGTGGTGTACTGGTAAATGTTTAATCACTGGCTTTTCAGGAAGGAAAACAGCCCAGATTTGTGGCATTTGCCAATTTCCATAGTGTAAGTACTCCTATTATGGTTCAATTCAGGGTGCCAGTGTAATGGCTCTGAAAGTGGAGTTGGGAAGAGACACACAGTGGCACACAGTTATACAGTATTTCCATCATAAAAATAGAATAGGCATAAATAAATGACTACAAGAGCACAGATAATACCAAAATGCGATAACTATTATGTTAAATATAATTAGAACTTAGATAAATTAGAAATAATTATTTATTAGAAATACTTAGAAGTTGATGAGTTTATTACCTTTGTTTATAAATATAATTAATTATAAATTTATATAACAATTTTTTAAATGGCTGTTTCATAATCTGCTTACAGAATTCCTGAAAATTTAAGGACAGGCTCTCATGAGCCGGCACGAGCTAGCTCAGCACACCGCTGACTCTGCGCCACCTCTAGTGACTTCATCCAGTCTTTGCAATCTGGCTCTCATTGCTGGGAAAGATTTTTCTCAGCCTGTACCAAAGAAAGGAAACCAGAGGCTCTAAGTAGGTGAGAGACTTGTCCAAGATCATCCTGCTAACTTCCGACAACCCTGGAACAAACAAAAACACCAGCTAACATTCGGGGATGCCTCCCACGTGTCGGGCACCGTGATAAGCATTCGACATAATTCATTTCATTCTCATCACAACCCTATGAAATAGGTTCTATAATGATTCCCCGTTTTTAGGTTAAAATAATAATGATAATAATAACAACTCCAGAGAAGTTAAGAAATGCACAAGGGCACACAGCCAGGAGGACTGGGGCCGGATTTCAGACCCAGGCAGTCAAATTCCAAAGCTGATGCTCTTCACCGTTATCTCTAGTGCCTCAGATTTTCTGATTTGCACCATGCTACTGCCCCCTCCATTTTGAACTAAGACAAAAGCACCTACTTCCTTCCACAATGCTTAACTTCACTCTGTCTATTGGATGATTCCACGCCTTGTGCTAAAAATCCATTAGGACTAGGCATTATTAGCTTTCCAGTGGGGAGGAGGTATTTGCCCCGAGCCATTGTAATCCCTTAGTGACCAAAGATCTCTGATTTCAAAGAGATCAGAACCGGTATCTGGAATGGAACCCAGAGCCACAGGACAAGTTCCTTGCTTCATGGCTCTGTAATGCGTGATATTTATTCATTATCTGATGTCCTTAATTAATGGATTCATTCATTAAATATTTATGAAGAACCCATTGTATGCCAGGCACTGGGTGACATTTCCAGGGCTGTGTAATCTATTAGACACGATCAGAGCAGTTTCCAGGACCCAAGAGCTTTGCAAGGGTTCAGGGAAATATTTGAGACCTGGAAATAATTAATATCGTCTCCAAAATACAAAGACTGCAAAATTAAATCAACAAGCGTGTACTTGAAAGTTTACAAAGTATAACCTTATGTCAACCTGTCAGCTGCCTTTCAACACAAGTCTTATATGGTTATATACACACTATATCTGATGTGGCAGTGGCATTATAGTGCATTTGATTTTCAATAAGGCAGGCCTCTAAAACTAATGGTACCTTAAGCCTATGAAGGTCGCGAAACAACCTAGAGTTGCCAGAGAAACAAAGACGCATAAGACCTAATCTCTGGCTTCAAGGGAGCCTAATCTTATGTTTGGTTTATTTACTTGTCTATTTTTATGTTCTAATCATGAGTTCCCGGAAGGCAAGGATTTTGTCCTGTGTTTTCTTGTTAAACTTCATATTCCCTGGACCTACAGCAGGGCTGCATTTAGAACAGTAGCTAACATGTTGGCTAAACAACACAGTCAGGTTAGTGTTGTAATCTATACGCTAAATTTTGAGCAATCTATAGAGACACAGAAGTCATTTTCTTGTGTCTTTTTGCATGCGCACAGAAACACACACACACACCCTCCCTTCCCTACCCACTAAACTCTACAATAGATGGAAGGAAACGAGGAAATCAACATTCATGAGTAGCTACAAAGCACTAGCTACTGTGCTGGGTACTTTTCATACATCAAATATGTAACACGTAAATATTCCCCTTGCCTGCTACATTGCAGTGGGCATTGCAGATAACTAGAAATTTACAGTCATTTTTTCTTGAACTGTCTGTGCTTTTCCCAACTTCTGTTTCTGATCCCTTTTCCATATCCTCTTGCATGCCAAGCACAAGATGCATGATCATAAAGGGGAGTGACAATTTCAGGCAGATTATAAAACAAGCAGGAAGTAGTCACCAGAAGAGTGGCTAAATTTCTTGAAAATCATCCCACGGCTTGCTTAAATGAAATGTTGCTGTCTCCCACACTTATCATCCGTTCATTCGGATTTCTAGACCAATCTTTCCCTTCAGGCGGCTCTAATGGCTTTCATTTAGCCCAGCTCAGGGCTGCCCCTTCTAAACTGGTTGTCCACCACCAGGCCTCCTTAGCCTTCCTCATTCTCATGGATCCAAAACATTTCCATGGACTGTGGGGAGCCACATTACTCTCGTGTCAGCATTCCACGGACTGAAAGTGATTATTTCAGAGGGATGGACTTAAAGCTGCTCAAAGCTCAGGAAACGATAAAGAGGAGAGTGAAGGTCCCAGGGACACAGGAAAATGGTCTAAGGCCGAGAGTCCGACTGCACCATTCCAGATTTGACCCACACAACACTACCGGATTAGTTAGTGTGAGTAATGTGGTTTTAAGAACCAGTTGCTTAGTATTACGTAAGTATGAATTTAAGTGTACTATGGAGGGCTTTTGCTTCCTTGTCTTGAAGGTTAATTTTTTACATTTAGCATTCATTGGCATTAATTATGTTGCCAGGAGCTCTGCTAAGAGATTCCTGCTCATTATCTTGACTGAACCCATCAACCAATTTATGCAGGAGGTATGAATATTCCCATTTACAAACTAGGAAACTAAGGCTCAGGAAAATGAAGTGTCTTTGCCCAAAGTCACACATCTTGTAAATATCTAGAGCCAGATGAGAACCAGTTTGTCTTTCTCCAAAGCCTTGCTGTTTACACTTAGCAAATATTATTGAGCACATTTGCAGGGCCAGAGGGAAAGACAGACATGTAAATTCATAAGTTCCAGATAGTGTGTTAGACTTCTGTAGAAGAGAGATGAACAGGGCTCTATGGGAGAACGAGGTGGGTGGGGAGGAAAGAGACTGGGGGCCTCACAGAGGAGCTGGCAATTGAGCTGGGCTTGAATGCAGGAGTCTGCGTTAACCAGGTGAATAAAAAAGGGAATGGTGTTGGAGGCAGAGGGAAGATCGTGTTCAGTCAAGCTGAATGTAGGAAAAGGACCTGGGGTGTTGGAGAATGGATGAGGGGGCTTCAGAATGGCCAGGATCCAGGGTAAGTGAGGAGATCTTATAAGACAGGAGGCTGGAGAGGTAAACCAGAGTTAGAGTTTGTAAACTATGGCCATTTAGCATAAGCAGATGTGGTGGAGGAGGGGCCTGTGGCTGGCAGAGAAGAGACGAGAGAGGGAGGACCAGTAAGGAGGCAAATGGAAGAGTCCAGGTGAGAAATGCTGAGTCCTGAACTAAGGCAGCTACCGTGCGGAAGGAAGGATGGAACAGCTTTGGCAAGTGGTTCTTAAATGTCAATGTACATAAAAAATCACCTGAGGAGTGATCTAAAATCGCAGATTCTGAGCCGGTCCTCAAGATAATGGAATTCACTATATCTGGAGTTGGACCCTAAAACCTGCATTTTCACAAGCACCCCAGGTGAATCCGATGCAAGTGCTGTGCACACAACTCCTTGTGAGATCTTTCTAGGACAGACAGGCTTGGTGATGGGTTGGGTATGAGGGGGAGGGGGAGGGAAGAGTTGAGTTCATGTCCCCTTTCCCTGACATGGTTCCCTGTTTCTTGTGACAGCAGCCTGATTTTCTTCTGGGAAGCACATTCCCCTCACACTCAGTCCACGTAGTGTGTAGGGAGCCCGGGGTGACCAGGCCTAAGCTAATCAGCTTCTCACTCCTCACTTACTCAGGGATGGGCAGATGACTCAATCAGAGCCAACTCTGAGACGACTGGGGAAAAAAGCAAGTCATCTTCCTGGTTGGCCTTGAACCTGGCAGGATAAGATGCTGCAGCTGCTTCACTCAAGTAGCGCCTGAGAATAAAGCCAAGAGAAGGCAGATGTAAGAGTGGAAAAAAACAAAATCTTGTTGTCATTGTTTGGGTCCTGAATCCAGCCTTGTCTAAAGCCAGCACACCCCTAAACTTTTCGTTACATGCACCTACAACCTGTGTGCTGTGGTTACTTTTTACTTACACCATTCTGTGTTGGGTTTTCTATCACTGACGAAAGAAAAACTGCTGATCACTTTAAGAGAATCTGATATATAAAAATCTTACCTTACAAATCAGATAAATGAAGAACTGATTACTTCTATTAAAAAGGGATTCACTCACAGCTTCCTTTGAAGAGAGAGCCTCCCCAAGGTATGAAGTGTAGAATTTGATTTATTAAATTTGATTTACACATGACCTTTTTAGGAGGACAATCTTAAATGCAAAGTAAGAGCCATTCTACCAAGATAATTGCTCTCAAAGCCACTCCAGCGTGACTTTCAGGGGCCAGCTATGGTGGCTCCCCAAGCACCAGCTTCCCTGCCCTACCTTTTGGGGTCTAAATGTGATTTCACAGCTCTATGGTCCCCACAACTGTAAAAGCCAAGCTGCCTGCAATGGGACCTGATCTAGCTGTTACACAAGTCTGATCAGAGGTACGTGTTGTCCCCAACTCTAAGTTGATGGTATTTGTATTGTTCTTCTTAGACTCCTAATAGAAAACAAGCTCAAAATGTGATTCCTTAATGTGTTATTTAATATATTCACTATTCTTTATCAGTAGCACAGATGGAAAGGCTTCCTGTTAAGGCATGTGTTTCTCTGGGTTGACAGTGAGTGCATCACTGGGGTTTCTAATTCTATAGGTAGATGATCTGCTACTGTCAGGGAGAAAAGAAATTCCGCACAGCTCCAGCTCAGTGTTTAGCACAAAGCAAAGGATGCTTTCAGCATCTACATGGGCCCTGTCAGAAGCTAGGGATAGGCCTCACTCTTCTCTGTGCATCCATCGCCCAGCACCTGGGAGAGGCTTATTGCATGGATCTTCGTTGGATGATTCAAGGATTAGATCGCTATCTGGAGACATCAGAAAAGGAGACCTTAGTCATGGGGTCACTCTCTTATGGAGGAACATCCTTCCTCTCCTGGAAGCTCCTTTGTTCTGAAACTCAGAACGTTAGGAAAAACAGAACCTATCCCTCATCTGGGGCAGCAGCAACATCCCTGAGTCTCCAAAATATAATTCCCTTCTAGGTCTAGAAGTGCAATTTCTCAGCTACAATCTTTAAATTGCTTCTCCTCTATCTCAGGACTTTTGTAAATGCCTTTATTTCCATCCCAGCAGGACTGTTTCATTTCTTCCCCCAATCCCTTATAGGGAACAATAAAGCCAGATTTTTCTTTCCAGTCCAGGGCAGGTTCCTGGTTCTCTTTCCTGGTTCCCCCAGCCTCATTTTTCTCTCTAGTTTCTCCTGCTCCTACCTGTAAACCAGTCAAGGCTCACCAACCCCCCTTGCTCTCTTGTTCTGCCTTTGGAAGGAGCAGAGGGCTAAGTTAATCATACTCCTTGGTTCACAGCACATACCAACAGCGTTTGAGGGTCTGCTCTTGCTAGATTCTGTCTCATTATTTTTCCCCTTCATCCCCACTCTCCAGTCCCATTTCCCACAAGCACTTACTATATTGTGTTTGGGAAATTCCCTTGGATATGAATATATCCAAGAAAAATCTGTAATATCGCCCTGTGAATGAATTTGTTTCAAATGTACATAAGCGGCAGTGTGCTACAGATTTCATGCAGTTTCCTTTTTCCTTTCATTACTCTTTTTCACAGTTCTAGTCATGTTGTTCTGTATATGCTCATTTTGTTGTTCTAACTTCTACTCTCTATTCCATAAATGTATCCTCTACATTTTGCTCATCAACTTTTTAGTGATGCGTATCCTGATTGCCTAAAACTCCATGCCATCACCAACAATGCTGCTATGACCATCTTTGTCCATGTTCCAAGAAGAACCCGTCTCTGAAGTTTTCTGGGTGTATACACAAGAGTGATCTTGCCAGGTCACAGCCCACGGGCACTTTCAATTTCACTAACTGAGTTCTAGAAGGGCTGTACCAGAATTGGGGTCCTTTCTTTTGTTTCTCTAGGCTCTTCCAAACGTATGTTAATACTAAGCATTCTCATTTGCAATTCTCAATTTTCGCATTACTTTGTTTAATTCTTGTTATAAACTTTTTGAGATGAATAGGGCAGTTAGTACCCCAACTCTACATTTGGGGAAGAAGAAGTTGCAATACTGGGCTTGGTGATGTCTATGCTGGAAATCAATAAGCTGGAAATTGGGTTCCGTCTATGTCCCCACAGAACAATGAGTAGGAAGTTGAGATCAACTCCGGGGGGGCATTGGTGGAAACAAAGGTCTGTCTCTAGACCACTGATTCTCAAGCCTGATTGTACGTTAGAATTTCCTGAGGAGTATTTAAGAAATACTGATGCTCATGCCTCACCCAAGACCAGTTAAATCACATTTTCTGGGGTGGTGCCTTGCATAGGCATTTTATGAGCTCCTGAGGTGTTTTAAGGGCTCAGAATTCTTACCCTGAACTGGAGCTGGGCTTAAAAGGAGGAACATCTGGCATTTATCACTGGGCACATCAATGTGATGATTTAGACACCCGATGGAAAAGATGAAGTCCTGGAGGCAAAATAAATAGAGAAATAATGAGAACGGTGACTGCCACTACTATCATCCGCCATTCACTAGAAGGATAACCCGACAGGAACCTGGCACCACTAGTTCAAAGTCTGTAGGGAACTGAATTACAGAGAATATTTTCATTTGTGCCTAATAATTAGAAACTCAAAACTTCCAAATGATGGAATAATTACAGAAATATGTGAAACCTGAAGGCCATTAACAAGAATGCCACAGGTCATTACCAAGGCCTAGTGAGCGCCCAGCTGACAAACCTCTATCTCTGATGTCCTGTCCAAGATGCTGAAGCCCATCATGCTTGTTGCTGGCTCCCCACGATCAGCGGGAAGCAGATTTCCAGGAGCGCCAGCACTGATCCAGCTGGCCCCTGCAGAGTCAATTTCTCTGCAGTCTGTAGGTAAATCCTTTACCATATTAATGTTCTCAAATCACTGAGGAAGTTTAATCTCCAAATTGGCAGTAATAGTGCTGACTCTGAAAATGACTCTCCCCTTCCAAGCCTGGTTCTGTTTTCCTTCCTGATATATTTCAAAATAGTCATAACATCCAATGATAAAATCAACTCTTTTACAGGGAGGAGAAGACATTCAAAGGGAGATTATTAACATTCATTTAATATTAACATTCATTGAGCATCTACTACGAGCCAGGCAAGGTGCTAAAATGTTTACGTCCTTTATATTGCTTAAACTTTACAAAAGCCGTGATAATCCATATTTTATGTATATAGTAACAGACGCTCAGAAGGTTAAGTAACTTATCCAAGGCAAATTATCTAAAAAGGAGGCAGAAAATTTAATGAACCCGTGTTCTCTTTGACTCCAAAACCTGAGCTTAGTCTACATTGAGGAAAATCTAGCTTGTTTCCAATTATTGCCCAGACAAGTGATGCCATAACTTCTCTTGTATCCCTTGAGTGCATTCTGCAGTTTTCATTATCAGTAGATTCTTCTTACTACCTAATCTAAATCCTTCCCAGGATAATTTCAACATCATAGGAAGATGGAGATGATCTGATGAGCATTACATCTATGAACTGGCCCATTCAGTTGGGAAGGGGGAATTTCAGTCTACTGTAGATTGATCATAACATCAAATTCCACTATTTTTGGCTATAAAAACCCATCCTCTGAAGGTAGGCCTCTACAGGAAAAAACATCTGGGTATATGCCAAGGTGAAGCTCTGAGTCCTACCATGGCCAAAGAAGATGTGGTTATTCTCAGTGGCCCCCTCATAAGCACTTGCTGCTGCTTGCATCTCATTAATGAAGAAAGTTCCGGGGAAGACCCACATGTGATTCTTTAAAGCAGTGGTTCTTCAAGTGTCTCTGGACCAGCAGCATCAGTATCACCTGGAAGTTTGTTAAATATGTAAATTCGCAGGCCCCATCTCAGATCTACTGAACCAAAAACTCTAGAGGTGGATCCCGTTAATCTGTATTTTAACAGATTATACACATATACACCAAGGTTTGAAAAAACCTGCTTTTAAAGATTCTGCTGCTCACTAAAGAGTGGCATGTGCCAAGCTGTACCTCTGTTTTGGCTGTGGGAATTCAGGAAAGCCTTCCCCTCACCTGATCAGGGCCATCTAAAGACAAACAGAAAACATGATACCATTGCATTATGTCTCTGCTTAAAAACTGCAAGTGGTTACCTACTGCCCACTATATTTAACCTCAATGTCTTGGCCTGGTTTTCCAGGCGACTTCTACCTGGCTGCACACCATCCATCCAGCTTTACCCCCTTCTCCTTCCCCTCAGGCACTTTGTGCTCTAGACTGAGATGTGGATATTTGGATGGGGAGGAGGTTGACAGAGAGAAGTGAAACCAAAATATTATTTTTCTGAAGATTTTTTGTTTGTCAAGAAATAACACATTTTCCCCCAATTTTTTGCTTCTTTACAAGCTCTTACATCCCTAAATATACAAAACATGATCATTTTCTGAGCAGACCAAGTCATACATTATGCATTTTTATTGGCACCTTGAATAAAGATATGGCAGATATGAATATCAAATGTGCAGATGAAAAAGCCGAGAGAAGAGCTCACAATGGGTGAACAGGGAGCAAGAGAGCACCTGGCTGCTCTTACAAAGCCAAAAAGATTCTACTGGAGGAATTGCACCCCACAGTCCTGTGAAGACTTGCAGATGCAGTCGCTAAACTACTGTTAGTTTTCTATGAGGCATCAAGGAGAATGGCTGAGATGCTGATGGCTGCAGATGGAGAAAGGTAGTTAATTTAGAAAAGAAGAAAAAGGTGGATTCTTCAAACTATCAGCTAGTGAGAAGCTTTGTGAATAGTTTGGAGGTACAGCAAAAAGCCTGGGAATCAGTGTGAATTTACCAAACACAAAGCTTTATTTAAGGAACCAGGGATATTTGGCTTGAAAGGGACTTTTATATATATGTAGGTCTTTATATATCTGAATAAAAACTTTATGCTGTGTGGCTATCCAGGGTGGAAAGTATTGAAGATACAGTGACCTTGGAGATCATCAAGGCTTTTCCTTCACTCATAGGTGGACATCAAAGCTGAGAGAGGTAATGTGGCTTCAAAGCTAAGATTAGTTCTCTTGATTCCCAGTCCCTTTTCATCACACTGAGCAACTCATAAAGAAAAGGTCGTGAAAGATGAAACTCATTTCCTATTTTGCCAGGATCCCTAAACTGGCAGAAAGCTCTATAACCTGTGAAGTTCTATATAGATATAAGTTGTTATTATTATCATTCATGATATCAGGTTCAGTTCTTGACCCCTTCTCACTCGACATCTTTATGAAATGTCTGAAGAAGGGAATTGATTTTCTGATAATAAGCAATTGGGCAGACAGTGAGTGTGTTTGGATGGCTTGAAAAATGAGGCAAATCTGACAAGATGAAATCTAACCCGACCAGTGTTAAGTCAGGCACTTAATGCATAAAGCTAGTGGACTAATAGCAAGATTTATGAGAGAGTGGGTTAAGTTGTCTTGGAAGTTAATCTGAGTTAAGAGTTTCCAAAGCATTAGTCTTCTGTTGTGTTATTATGAAAATAATATCTGTATAACAAGTAAGACGATAGCCCCATTGCTGTGGCCAGTGCCCACCATGTTTCGCTGCGGTATTATGTTGTGTTCTAGTCATTACCCTTCCTTAAATGGGCATTTCTGCTCAAATAAGGAGCAGTTGAAGAATCAAGAGCCACTTGCCTTGAATAAAAGAAGTTTATGAAGAGCTTTCATTCTTACCTGAGGGGTACAAAGACTGTGCCTTAGTCATCTGGGCTGCCATAACAAAATGCTACAGACTAGGTGGCTTGAACAACAGAAATTTATCTTCTCACAGTTCTGGAGGTTAGTTGTCCAAGATCAAGGTGCCAGCAGGTGTGGTTTCTCCTGAGGCCTCTCTCCTTCATTCGCAGATGGCCGTCTGCTTGCTGTGTCCTCACATAGCCTTTCTCTCTGTGCACATGCACTCCTGGTGTCTCTTCCTCTTCTTATGAAAACACCAACCCTATCTGATTAGGGCCCCACCCTTATTTTATTAATCTTACTTAACCTTAATAACCTCCTTAAAGGCCCTATCTCCAAATACAGTCACATTGGGGTTGGGCTTCAACATATGGATTTTGGGAGGGAGCATAATTCAGTCCATTACCGACTGACTTGTCAGGTGGGAGAGAATTTTAGGCTCACTCTGTGATGCTCCAGAGAGCAAAACAAGGACCACTGAAAAGCCAATTCAAAGCAATTTGTGCTCAATATAAATAATATATTTCTAAGAATCAATCTTCTAAAATTTAAATGGCTTTCCTATGTGAGAGTGAGTTCTCTATCATTTAGTATTTTAGAAGCCACCTTTCAGTTCCGTGGCAGAGGGCTTTTCTGCCTGGGTAAGAAGGTTAATGAAATGAAATCCTGGGTCCCCTGGGTCTTTCAAATTCTAAGATGCCTTAAGTAATGAATAATAAGGATAATAAGTTTAGATTTTTAGAGCTGTTAAAAGAAATCAAGTATTGCACGAGGCTCAATTATACCCCACATTCCCGAATCCCAAAACTTCTTAAAATTGATTCAGCGTTTGCAGGTATTTCTCATTATCCCACAGAAATGCTCTGCTTTTCCCATTACCACCTCTTTGTCAGCACTCTTCCCTCTTGTATCTGTCTATCCTAATCCCACCATGGCCCAGCTACAGTCCACGAAAACTGCAAGCTAAGCTGATATTTCCCTTCTCTGGTCATGCACTGCACTTTCAACTCTATTAACGGAGTCAGTTCTAACAGAGCTGAGCACAGTCGTGGAAGTTGGCAAGGGTTAGGCTGTGGTGACAAGGAACCAGGATCTCTAAACTGTGCTCACTCTGCCAGGTGTTCACTGAGATGAGGCCCCAAATCTTCCACCAGGCACCTAGTGCTGCCATAGGTTGGCGAGAGAGGCAAACAAAGGCCAGGGGTCACCAAAATTGTGGTCTTTATTAATGGCTCTGGACTTCATTATGACCTTCTGAATGAGTTCAGCTGGGCCAAGGGTGGCTATGAGAAGCCCCTTTGCCTAGGTAGGGGCACACTTGTGCAAACTATGCTAAAACAAATGAGTGGTCTGATTTCATTAACACACCCAGGCGGCACTTACTGTGCCACAAGTGATCCTATGTTCTGAAGTTATAGCAGTGAACGAGAGAGATAATGTCCCTGCCCTCAAACTTACAATCTAATGGTAAGAAGAAGGGTGACAGAAAAAAATAGCAAGATCGCTATCAGATAGTAGAAAGATTATATGTAGAGAGGTAAAAGAGAGTAATGGGATAGAAATCAGATGGCTAGTTTATATTTGATGGCTCTCTCTAAGTTGTTGAAACTTAGGTAAGAAAGGAAGATGGAACCTGTCATGATAAGATTGGGGGAAATTATTCCAGAGAGAACAGCTAACACAAATGCCCCAGGTGGGAACTAGTTTGGCAAGCTTCAAGAACAGAAATCAGACCAGTATGATGAGACAGTGGAAAAGGGAGAGCTAAGTGGTTAGAGGCGCACTCAGAAAGGTAAGCAGGGTTCAAGCCACATGAAATTTTGAAAGCCAGGATAAAATGTCAAATGTTGTACTCATGTTATGGGAAGACGTAGAAGAATTTTTAAAAGAGGGGTGGACGTGATCAAATTTTTGCTTTGAAAATCTAATTCTGGCTACCAAGAAGACCAGTTATAAGATAATTGCAATATTCAGGCAAGAAATGAAAGAGGCTTCAATGATAGGACATACTGGAGATGGAGAGAAATAGATGAAACGTAGGGTCTGCAGAACTTGCTTATTAGTTGGACTTGGGAGGTGAAAAAAGGAGTTATGGATAACACCTCAATTTGCGACGTGAACAAATGTCCCAAAATTGATATGCTGCCATTTTCTGAGACGGAAAAGAAGAGGGAGGGTTTGAGGAACAAAACAAGAGTTTTATCTGGGACACTTTTGGTTTGAAATGCGTTTAGCAGACATCCATTTGGATACGTAGGCTGTTGGATGTAGGAGTTTAGAGTTCCAGGAAAAAGATAGGACTACAATTAAAGATTTGTGAATCATCAGCGTATAGGTAAAATTTATATTTATGGAGCTGGATAACATCACCCGGAAAGAGTACGTAAATAGTGAAATTAAAACACATAACTCTGGGATGTTTCAACATTTAAAGGCAAGACAGAGAATGAGGAACCAATCAGGGAGATTCCAGTATCATGAAAGAAAGCAAAAGACAGTGATTCAAGGAGAAGAGAGGATCAATTGTATTAAATGTTGCTTAAGGGGCCAAATTAGAAAGAACAAGAAATGACCGTTGAATTTTATTGATGACCTTGACAAGAGCCATTGCAGTTGAGTGGCAGGGGCAGAATGCTGGGTAGTCTAGGCTGAAAGGCAGGGAAAATGAAGATATGGAGGCAGATCAGAATCAATCCCTTCAAGAAGCTTGCTGTAAAAGGAAGCAGAGAAATGGAGCATTAATTGGAGGGAAAATAGGGTCAAAGGATGGTTTTGTAAATATGAGATATGAGAGAAGGAGAAACTGACAGTTCATGGAGGAGACATACTCCTAAAATCATCTCATATCCCTTATTTGGACCCTAATCTTAACTGAGATCCTCACAATCTTACCACTCAGATGGACTCAAAGGAAACAAAGCTTTCTTCCCCAGTCCTGGAATGCAAGAATCTTTCCCAGGATGGGCACATCTTTCAAGGAGGAGGCAACTGCAGGTCCATCTTAGTACCTCAGCTCCACAGGAGATAAATACTTCAAGGGGAAGCCAAAGAAAGGTCATATACCAAGAAAGTATACCATATGGATGCAACTACTTTTTGTGTGTACGTGTGTGAGGAAGATTTGCCCTGAGCCCACATCTGTTCCAGTCTTCCTCTACTTTGTATGTGGGATGCCTCTACAGCATGGCTGATGAGTGGAGAAGGTCCACACCTGGGATCCAAACCTGAGAACCCCGGGCTGCTAAAGCTGAGTACACAGAACTTCAATCACTCGCCCACGGGGTCGGCCTCCTGGATGCAATTACTTTTCATCTTTATCTACCCTCCTTGAAAGCTGTTCATGTGCACCCCTCCCACAGGCTCCCAAGCATCCTACCCCAGTAAATATCTGTACTTTCTCTCCTGGCCTTTATTTGGGTGAGGTGCAGGGGCTATAGAGAAGCCTTAGGTCCCCCTAGAGATCATACAACGATATGTCATCTTGTATACTTGCCATTCATTCACTTAAATACTCTGGGGAGCTCCATAAATGCCAGTCACTGTGCTGTGGGCTGGGGATACAGCTGTGAGAAAGAAAAATAGCAACTCTCTGAGCATTCTTTGCATCTTACACTCTATTGGGGAATACAACTTGGAAACAAATAATTATGCAAATGAATTTCATTACAATTGAGATAAACTATAGAACAAGTACCAGATGTTTAAGAGTGTATAATAGGTGAAAAAACAAACTAAACCTGAGAGTTAGGAAAAAATTGTTGAACATAATTTATAGCTGTATAGTAATAGCGTAGAAGGGGCTTTCTCATTCATTAAGTCATTATACCTAAGAACAAACTGCAGGGATGAATAATAACACATCCCACTTTTACAGACAAGAAATCTAAGTTTTAAAGAGGTTCAGTAAAAAATTAAATGTCTCCTTGTTTTTGAACATATGTTTCCCTCTGTCTATTGACTAACTCTATCAGACAGGACTCTAAATTACAAGGGACAGAAACCCAAACCCAAACTGACGCACACAATTGAGAAGACCCCCAGAGTAACAATAACATGCAGTTCCTCCTTCCTCCACGGTAAGGCAATTTTAGCTAGGCACATGGCCACTCAGCTCGACTTTATTACTCAGCCTTCCTTATAACCTTATAACTTCCTTACGCTGTATGACTAAGTTCTGACAATTGAATGTTAATAGAAGTAAGATGGGCAATTTATGAGTCTTGCTCTTAAAAGTTTTTCCCCTGGAGGATCTATGATTGCTTTGTACAGAAATTGCCTTCTCACCATAGACAACTGGAAAAGCAAATAAAATATGTAAGATGATTTTTCAAGACTTTGAACAAACACCACAGGACTGTGATCCCTGAGAGAAGAGAAATAAGCAAGGCCAGCTTGGTGGTGGCCCTTGCTGACTTCCTGGAGGCAATTTCCAAAATACCATGTACGGAGGGACAGTCAAAACAGACCCCAGTGGTCTTGCTGAGTTGAGGAAACAAAAGAGACATTGGAGAAGTTGAGGCAGCTAGAATTTTTAGGGTAGAGTACCAGAAAGAAGGAACTACACCCAGAGAAAACTCCAATATCTGCAAAGTGTCCTTTTAAGCCTTTGGCTGAGCGCTAATCTGTGAATCTATGGGGTAAGACTGCTCGAGGCCAAAAAAGAACCATTAGTAATCAGCAGGCCAAAAAATGATCATTTCCCACCCTGGACTGGGAATAGTTCATGTTCTCAAAGCCAGAGCAGAGAGGTCATGAGTAGAATCCTTGGAAAGCTCAGGCCTTCAATGTGAGGCTTCCTTAATCCTAGAGTAAAAGCTGCTCTGGGCTTTTAACAAGAAAGCTTAAAGGCAAGCCTCGCAAGGGTCAAACTGATTCTCAATTACTTAAATTTGCATCAGAAAAAGTCCAAAACTCTTTAAAGGAAAATAACAAAACCTAGTGCTCAAGAGTATAATATACCCAACATCCAGAATCCAGTCAAAAATTACCAGGCATGTAAATAACATGTAAATGTAACTCACAACCAGGAGAAAAATCAGTCAAGGGGAAAGACCCAAAAATGACAAGATATTATGGATTGAGGAGAAGAGGAACCTTAAAATAACTATTATAAATATGCTCAGAAATATAAAGGGAAAACACACATAAAAAGAGAAATCAGAGGCCAGCCAGTGGGTCAGCGGTTAAGTGTGCACCTTCTGCTTCAGCGGCCCAGGATTCACTGTTTCTGATCCTGGGTGTGGATATGGCACCACTTGGCACACCATGCTGTGGTAGGCGTCCCACATATAAAGTAGAGGAAGATGGGCACGGATGTTAGCTCAGGGCCAGTCTTCCTCAGCAAAAAGAGGAGGATTGGTTGCAGATGTTAGCTCAGGGCTAATCTTCCTCAAAAAAAAAAAAAAAGAGAGAGAGAGAAATCAAAGATATAAAAAAGACTCAAATGGAACTTCTGTGGATGAAAAATACATATCTGAAATAAAAAGTAAACTGGATAGGGTTAACAGCAAATTAAACTGCAGAAGAAAAAATGAGTAAACTTGAGCTATACCAATAAAAACTATCTCAAATGAAGCACAGGAAGAAATAAAGGCTGGGGAAAAAAGCAGAGCTTAGTGATCTATGAGACAATGGCAAATAGTCTAACGTTCTGGATTCACACACAAAAAATGTTGGGGGAGGGGAAGCAGTAAAATATATGAAGCTATTGAAAAAAATATGAGTAGCTATTTTTTTCTAAATTTGATGAAAAATCCATTGATAAAGAATAGCAAGAAATATGAAGAAAACTATACCAAAGTGCATAATAATCAAATTACTTAAAACTAGTGAGAAAGAGAAAATCTCAAAATCAGCCATGGGGGGTGGGGCAGGGAGACATTATGTACATAGAAACAAAGATAAGAAGGACAGCAGAACTCTCAACATAAAAATGCAAGCTAGAAGACAGTGGAACAAGACCTTCAACATAAAGAAAAAATGTCACTATACTCTGAAAATATCTTTCAAAAACGAAGGCAAAATAAATAATTTTTCAAGCATAAAACGTTCACCACTAGCTTATGAGCACTACAGAAAATATTAAAGAAAGCTCTTCTGGCAGAAGGAAAATAACAAGACTAAATCTGGGTCTACACAAGAAAATGATGAGCCCCACAAATGATAAATATATAGATAAATATACAAGACTTTTTATCATTAAGTATTTATTTTTTAAATCATCTTGTAAATCACTTTAAAAGATAATTGACTGTTTAAAGGAAAAACAATAAAAATGAATTTCTGGCTTATTTCACACATAGATGTAAAATGTATGACAACTGCAGCAAAAGACCAAGAGTTCTTACATTATACATAAAGTGATACAATATCACTTAAAGGTAGCCTGTGATAGGTAATTATGTACACTCTCAAAACAATCACTAAAACAAAATAAATCATAGACATATACTAGTAAGTCGAGATTGGAAGTAAAATGGAATTATAAAAGATATTTTATCTAAAAACAGGTAGAAAAAGAATAAAGGGTAACCAAGAACACAGAGGATATATAGAAAAAAATAACAAAATGGCAGATTTAAATCCAATCATATTCACAATTATTTTAATTTAAATGACCTAAACGCTCCTATTAAAAGGCGAAGATTATCAGCTTAAATTAAAAATCAAGACCTGATGATATGCTACCTAAAGTAAACTCACTTTAATTTTAAAGACATAGATAGGTTGGAAATTAAAAGATGGAAAAAGTTGGACCATGAAAACTTCATTTAAAAGAAAGCTTGGTTGGCTATATTAATATCAGATACAAAGTATTTCAGAACAATGAATATTCCAGTGACAAAAAGTAACGATTCATAGTGATACAAAGATTAATTCGTTAGGACAATATAACAATATCGAAAGTTCATGCAGCTGTTGATAGTGCTTCCAAATACATAAAGCAAAATGGATATAACCGAGAGGAGAAAAAGGCAAACTCGCAATTATAGTCAGAATTTTCAACATGCCAAGCTGAGGAGCTGAAAGAATAAGTAGACCACAAAAAAGGCAGTAAGATTTTAACATCACTATCAAAATTTTGACTTAGTTGACATTTATTGAACACACTGTTCGACAACTGCATACACATTCCTTTCAAGTGCACAATGAATATTCACAAATATAAACTATATCTGTGCCATGAAACAAGCCATAATAAATTTAAAAGTATTGGAATTTGACCACACTGAAATTAAACTAAAAATCAATAACAGAATATCTGTAAAACCTCAACTACTTGGAAATTAAACAACACATTTAATAACACATGGGTCAAAGAATAAATCACAAGAGATATTAGAAATTATTTTGAACTTAAAATGAAAACACAATATATCAAAATGCGTGGGATGCAGATACAGTGCATAGAGAAAAATTTATATTAAAACTATTTCTACTAGAAAAGAAGAAAAGTCTAAAATCAACAATCTAAGCCCCTACATCAAGATACTGGATAAAGAACAAAAAAAGAGCCAAAACCAATGAAACACAAACAGAAAAAAAATTAGAGAAAAATCAATGAAACTAAAATCTGTTTGGTTAAAAGATCAATACAATTAATAAACTCTGGATGTAATGATCCGAAAAAGTAGTGAATACGTAAATTACCTATATAAAGAATGAAAGAGAGGGCATTACTACAGACACTAGAGACATTAAAAGCATAAGAGAATATTACAAACAACTTTATGCCAATGGATCAACAACTTAGATGAAATGGACAAATTCTTTGAAAGACACAGTTTACAAAAGCCCACTGAAAAGAGAATGTGTGTCCAGAAAAGCCATATTTATTAAAGAATTTTAATTTGTGGTTAAAATAGAAATACCATATGACCTAGCCATCCTACTACTGGGTATCTACCCAAAGAACTTGAGGTCAGCAATTCAAAGAGACCCATGTACCCCTATGTTCATTGCAGCATTATTCACAATAGCCAAGACATGGAAGCAACCCAAGCGCCCACTGACTGATGATTGGATAAAGAAGATATGGTATATATATACAATGGAATACTACTCAGCCATAAAAATGAATAAAATCATCCCATTCACAACAACATGGATGAACCTTGAGGGTATTATGTTAAGCAAAATAAGCCAGATAGAGAAAGACAACCTCTGTATGACTCCACTCATATGTGAAAGATAAACACGTGGACAAAGAGAACAGATTAATGATTACCAGGGGAAGGGGGGTGGGGTGGGAACAAAGGGTGAAGTGGTGCACCTATAAGATGACTGACAAATAATAATGTACAACTGAAATTTCACAAGGTTGTAAACTAACATAACCACAATAAAAAATAAAATAGAAAAAAATACTAATCCTACACTAATTCCTTTAGAAAATTTTTAAAAGGAGAAACACTTCCAAACTCATCCTATAAGACCAACGTTACCCCAATATCAAAATCTGACAAAGACATTACTAGAAAAGAAAATTACAGGAGAATATCCTTCACAGTTATAAATGCAAAAGTCCTTATTATATTAGCAAATAATCTGGCAATATACAAGAGGATAGTACATCATGACCAAGTGAAGTTTATCCCAGAAATGTAAGATTGGGTTAATAGTCAATCAATATTGTCTATCGTATCAATAAACTAAAGGAGAAACACTATGATCATCTCAATAGACTCAGGAAAATAATGGACAAAATTCAACATCCATTCCTGAAAAAAGATTTTCAGCAAACTAGGAATTAAACAAAATGTCCTCAAATTGATAAAGTGTATCTATGAAAAAACAAAAACTAACATATACTTAATATTGAAAGATTGAATGCTTTGCCTGTCAAATTAGAGACACAGCAAGGATGGCCATTCTCACAATTTCTGTTTAACATCATATTGGGAGATTCTAGCCAGTGCAGTACGTCAAAATAAACAAACAAGCAAACAAGAGAAATAATAATTAGAGAGGAGGGCTGGCCCTGTGGCCGAGTGGTTAAGTTCCCGCTTCGACTGCCCAGGGTTTCACTGGTTCGGATCCTGGGCGCGGACATGGCACTGCTCATTAAGCCATGTTGAGGCAGCATCCCACATACCACAACTAGAAGGACCCACAAGTAAAATATACAACTATGTACTTCGGGGATTTGGAGAGAAAAAGCAGAAGAAAAGAAAAAGAAGATTGGCAACAGTTGTTAGCTCAGGTGCCAATCCTTAAAAAAAAAAAAATTAGAGAGGAAGAAACAAAACTATCTGTCCACAGAAGATTATTTATGTGGAAAATCCAAAAAAAATTACCAAAAAAAAGCTACTAGAACTAATAAGCAAGCTTAGCAAGGTTGCTAGACACGAAAATATGCAAAAATCAATCATATTTCTATGTACTAGCAATTAACAATGGAAATTATATTTTTAAAGTACCATTTACAATAACACCATAAAATCTAAAATATTTAAATATAAATCTAACAAAATACATGCAAAATCTTCACACTGCAAACTACAAAAGATTGATGGAAAAAATCAACAAAGACCTAAATAGATGGAGAGATATACCATGTTCATGAATTAGAAGAGTCAATATTATTAAGATTTTAATTCTCCCGAATTGATCAACAGAATCAACACAATTTCAATCACAATTCCAGCATAATTTGGTAGAAATCCACAAGCCATTTCTAAAATTTACACGGAAAAGCAAAGAAAATAGACGAGCCAAAGCTATATTGAAAAGGAAGGTCAAAGTTGGAGGCTTCACAATATCTGATTTCACGACTTGCTATAAAGTTTCATTTATCAAGAACTGTGGTATGTAAAGACATAGCATAGATCAATGGAACACAAGAAGTCCAGAAATAGACCTACATATATGGTCAATTTATTTTCAACAAAAGTGCCAAAGAAATCCAACAGAGACAGGGTAGCCTTTTCAACAGATGGTGCTGGAAGAACTGAAAATCCATGTGACTCATTTTGAGTTAATTTTTATATATGATATGAGCTATGGATGAAGCTCTATTTTCTGTATATGGCAAAAAGATTTGAACACCAAAGATATTTGTATAGCAAATAGAAACCTGAAAAGATGCTCAAGATAATTGCTTTTAGGGAAATTAAAATTAAAATCACAATAAGATACCACCACGTATCTATTAGAATGGCTAAAAATAATCTTTTTTTTTTAGTGATATCAAGTTTATTCTGACTCTTAGCAACACTGCATACAGCAGAGTGAAGCCCTGCCCAGTCTTTTTGTGCCATCCTCTCACATTCTGGCGCTGTCAGACAATGCTCTGCTGCTTTGCACAGGGTTTTCATGGCCAATTGTTTTGGGAGTGAGTGGCCAGGTCCTTCTTCCTCATCTGTCTTGGTTGGGAAGCTCTGCTGAAACCCGTCCACCATGGGTGACCCTGCTGGTATTTGAAATCCTGGTGGCATAGCTTTCAGCATCACAGCAACACGCAGCCACCACAGTATGACAACCGACAGATGGGTGGTGTGGTTCCCTGATCAGGAAACAAATCCCGGGGCCGTGGTGGTGAGAGTGCCAAATCTTAACCACTAGACCCCCCAGGGCTGGCTGAAAATAATCATAATCATTTTTAAAAACTGAAAATATCAAGTGCTGACAACAATGTGGAGCAACTCAAACTCTCATATTTTGATGCCGGAAATGCAAAATTGTAGAGCCAATTTTGGAAAACGGTATGGCGATATCCTACCAAGTTAGACATACACTTAACTTACCACCAAACAAGTCCCTTCTTAGATATTTACCCAAGAGAAATGAAAACAAATATCCACACAAAGACTTCTACTTAAGTGTTCACAGCAGCTTTATTCGTAACAGACAGAAACTGGAAATGACTCAAATGATCATCAACTGGTGAATGGAAAAACTCACAGTAGATCTACACAATGGAATATTTCTCAGCAACAAAAAGGGACAAACAATGAACGAGACACTCAACAATATGACTAAACCTCAAAAGCGTTATGTGAAGAGCCAGCCCTGATGGCCTAGTGGTTGAAGTTCAGCCTGCTCCGCTTCAGCAGCACAGGTTCGGTTCCCAGGCACGGAACCACACCACCCGTCTGTCAGTAGCCATGTTATGGTGGCGGCTCACAGAGAAGAACCAGAAGAACTTACAACTATACACAACTGTGTCCTGGGGCTTTGGTAGGAGGAAAGGAAGAAAAGAAAAAGGAGGAAGATTGGAAACAGATGTTAGCTTAGGTCAAATCTTCCCCTGTAAAAGGAAAAAAAGCATTATGTGAAGCCAAAGAAATCAGACAAAAAGAATACAGTGATATGATTCCATTTATATGAAATTCTGGACAACGCAAAACTATAGTTGCAGAAAATAGGCCAGTGTTACTTGGGCCTGGGTGGGGATGGGGATTGAGTGTAAAGGATGGAAATGTTCTATTCCTTGATTGTTGTGATGGTCACATGACAGTGTACATTTGTCAAAAGTCATATGACTGCACACTTAAAATAGGCTAATTTTATTGGATGAAATTCTACTTCAATAAAGCTGATTAAAAATTTTTTTAAAAACTTTCCCCTGCTCCCTTTCTCCCACCAACCAGGGAAAAGAAAAGTGCTGGAGCAGCTGCCAAGGACCTAGAGATAGAAGCCATGAATTGAGGGTGGCATCCTGTCACCCCTGAACCACTATCTCCAGGCTACTACCTGAGATGGAAATGCACTTTGTTTACACCATTGCATACGTCAGTTTCTTTATTCTAGCAGCTTAGTCTGCACACAAATTAATTTGCCAGCTTCAGGTTCAGCGTAACTGGTTCCAGAGGCTCAAACAGTGCACCAGAGCTTGAGTTCTGCCTCCAGCCTGACCCCGGCCCTCCCCAGGCATTGGCTCCGTTCTCAGACTCCATCTGGAGGCAACCTGCTCGTGGAGCCCCAGCTTCCCATTCTCTCACAGCGTGTGTCCAGTCAGAAATCGACTATCCCCTTTCCGACAGCTCCCAGCCGAGCCTCCTTACATTTCGTTGGCTCTGCCTGGGTCACATGCCCACCCTCCTGCCAGTCGCTGTGGCCAGATGAACACAACGTTGCGATTAGCCAGGCCTGAGTCAAAGGTTCCACCCAGAGTACCAGGGGACAATGTAGCACAGAGAGTGCCACATGGGGAGAGGGGAGGGGGCCCCTGAGGGACTCTGGGGTGCAGTTATGAGAGGTCGGAACGGTAGCCGCTGGAGAGTCAAAGTAACAGAAGGCCCTGAGTGAGTAAATGAACAAATAACTTACCCACTGTCACCCAGCTAGAAAGTGACGGGTGTCTGAGGCTCGCCTCCCGGAGCAGATCATAAGCAAAGGCGACATTTTTGCTTCTCTTTCATCACCCCACATTCCCTAGCCCTGAGCAGGCCCACAGCAGCTACTCCATCAGCAGCTCCTGATGACTTTTTGTCTTGATTTGTTTGACCGCAATTGGAGAAAAGTGCCACGACTAAGGAGAGATTACCAAGAAAACACACGAGAGAAAGGAAAAGACCAGGGCTTGAGTGTGGATGTGTCTGTGGAGGAAGAACACGGTGACACGACAAGTTACCTACGATTTTTTACAAGCAGCCCCAAGCTGGGACCTTACTCAGATGTCCTATGTTTAATGCAAAGGCAGAGTCCTATTCCCCCAAACTCAGACCCAGCTCCAGCAGTTTACAGCTGTGTGACCTTGGACAAGTCACTTAACCTCTCTGAGTCTTGGATTTATCACCCATAAAGCATGAGCAATGCTACTTCTTAGGATTATTGTGAGAACAGTGGGATAATGTATGTGAAAGCACTTTATAAACTACAACCACAGACTGAGGAACCATCTACACCTGGCTGCCCCCACGGGCGTGTACTACTTGTCCCTTTCTGTCACTTTCTTCCACTCCATACTCTCTGCCTGGATCTCTCAAACTCCCTTCAGTTTCAATCGCCAACTCCATCAGATCTATAGAATGGAGAAAATGACCCTATTTGGAAAATGTGTGACCTGTTTGCTGTGCCCAAACTGTCTGCAACATACTAAAATGGTTTCCCAGGTTGCAAAAAGTCGCAGAGCAAGATAGCAATGTTGGTGGGATCGGACGCCAGGCTCAGCCTCTGGTGACCAAATCCAGAGGGAATTTATAGAGACCACCTTCCCTCGCTCGCTAGGAGGCATCATCTGAGATACTCAGCCTTCACGGATCTGGTGTGCCCCGCAGCTTCCCAGGCCACAGGCCCCGCGGGAGGGCTGCTGAGAGCACTCTGGTCAAGTGCGGGGTCTCATTTCAACTGCACAACCCTGGGGCCGGGATGTAAGGAGCTTGTGGCCCAGCTGTCCAGATCTTTCTCTGAATGGCCTAATTCTTTGGGCATCACTGAAATTGTGCACAGAAGGCTTGGTCATAAAACACCAGATTCTGAAAACAGTTGCCAAAGAGGCAACCTTGAGCCTGTTCAACCAGGAGCATCACCGAGATGCAGAGCTTCACGTGCTCGCTATCACCGTTGCACACACATGGAAACTCACACTCGGGCACACACGGTCACATAACCCTCTCACTGTTCACACAGGGGCTGTCACTCCCAGATGCATACCGCTTTACTCTACCTCCCTACTCACACTGATACACACTCACTGCATCCATGAAAACATGCTCATCACGCACGCATAAACACACTCAGACACGCCTATGCACACACTCACACTCTGAAACCAGGCCCCCAGTCACAGGTTCACTATAACTCTCGGACTTTAAACACCTTGCAATACACAAGTAGTCATGCAATTCACACATGGCCACACACTCCGATATACGGCAACACACACAGTCAAGCATGCGTTGCACACACTTATACACATGCAGACACTGGAAGTTCTATACTTGAAGGCTGAGGGCTCTTCTGTGCATATCCTAGCCTTCGTTTCTTTGCTGACTTATGTTTTCACTAGAAATCTTGGTTCAAAATGGGTCCCCACTGAGCTTGTTCTCTGAGGGTTCCAAGCCATATGCTTGCTACAAAAATTCTGCCCGTGCCTCAGATTCTGGCATGAATGAAATGCAGCCCACACACACGTATACATTGCCACAAGAGCCAGAATGTCGTTCTCGCTGTGGATGGATGGGCACCTCAGAGAGAGGCCTGGCACCTGGCCAAGAAGGGCATTCTGGTTGGGCACAGTTTCCAGACAGCTCTCCTGAGGCTGACCTCTGTGCTCTGCCCGCTCAGCGGCCCAGCGTCTTAGCAAAGCTGGAGTTCCTTCTACTATATGCAAGAGGGCACAGCTGGGACCTCTGGAAGCTGAGCCCCGCCTCCGGGAAAGGCTCCAAGGCGGAGGTTACCCCAGTTGGAGAGGAGAAGATCAGAAAGGAGCTCAGGGCTGCTCAGAGGAAGGCAAGGCTTCAACTTGGGCAATTTTGCCCCAGCAACAGGCAGATCTTTGCTGATAGAAGAAAATAGCCACAAGGAAGCGCTGAAGCTTTGCTGAGAGTAGAGAGGGCAGACAGATGAAACGTGCAGAGGCATCCGCATAGGATGAAGAGTGAGTCATGGGAGACAAAGCTCAGAGCCGCACGCCGAATCCAGGCTCTGCCTTGCTAGCCGCGTGACCTTGGGCAAGTGACCTCGCACCTCTGTGCCTTCATTTCCTCATTTGTAAAAAGGACCTGGTAACAGTGCCCACGTAATACGGTTGTCCTGAGGATTAAATGAGTGAATAGTAACAACAGAGAACTCATTTTATCCTTCCTGTGTTGAGGCGCTTAGAACAAGCCTGGCACCCAGCAGGCGCTGGTATTAATTTCCAATTGCTGCTGGAACAAAGGATCGCACTTAGCCGCTTGAAACAACAAAATTATTCTCTCGCGGTTCTGGAGGTCTGAAGGATGAAACGAGATTTACGCGGCTGAAATCAAGGTGTCAGTAGGGCTGGTTCCTCCCGGGGGCTCCGGGGGAGAATCCACTCCTTTCCTCATTCAGCTTCTAGAGGCTCCTTACGTTCCTTGCCCCATGGCCACGTCACTCCAATCTCTGTTTCTGTTGTCACATTACCTTCTCCTAGTTTTGATCCTGCTGCCTTCTTCTTATGAGGACCTTTGCGATTAAATTGGACCCACCAAAATAATGTCCCCATGTTGAGATCCTTGACCCAATCATATCCACAAGGTCTCTCTTGCCGTGTAAGGTAAGATATTCACAGTTCTGGGGACTGGGACATGGACGTCTCTGAGGGGAACAGGGGGCACTATTTGGTCTACCGCAGTGCTCAGAAACTGCTGGTAATTATTACACCGTCGGCCCAACTCCTCTGCCCAAAGTCACACAAATGGTAGGTGCCAGGGCGGTGAGCCCAGATCTCCGTGACCCCAAAGCCCTTTTTCTTCCCGCTAAGCCAGTGGACTTCAAACTTGAGCAGCCTCAGAATCATCTAGAAAGTTTGTTAAAGCACAGGTTTCTGGACCCACCTCCAAAGTTTCTGATTCTGGTTCTGAGGCTGAGCCGGAGAATTTGCATTTCTAATGAGTTTGCAGGTAATGGTGAAGCTGCTGCTGCGGGTACCACCCTTTGAGAACTGCTGCCCTACAGCATGCAGCCCACTGGGAGGAGTGAGCTCCCTGTCCTTGCAAGTGTTCAAGCAGAGGACACAGAGGCAGTAGAAGGGCAGATTCTACCAAACGCTCTTTACAGTGCCTTCCCACCCAGAGGCTCCCAGAGTCTGGGCACCGAGTGGCAGGGAGCCCAGGAGCTTAGCGGGACAGGTGGGCTCAGCTCAGCCTTCTAGCTGAATGTACATTAGAGATCAGTCTCTTTACCTCCTTTGAAGGCAAGCTGGTGCCATAAAAGGAGCATGGGCTCTGGGACTGACCGCCCTGGGCTCCAGACCCCTCACTCACTCTCAGCAAAGTCACTCAACCTTCCAGAACCCAAGTTTGCTCCTCTAGAAGATGGAGAGCTCAAAGCCTGCCTCCTAGGGTTGTTTTGTGGGTTAAAAAAAATGCTATAACATGATTTACACAGTATCCACATGCAGTGTGAGCCCCAAAAATGTTAGGTCCCCTCCCCTTGAAAGAAAGAAATGGTGTGTCTGGTCACATCACAGTGAACAAGACCCCACACACAGCAGGGCAGAGGATGTAGAACACAGGACAAGGACAAGGATGTGGTGGGGCTGGCAGAGGATGCAGACAGTAAAAGCCCAAGAACTAGGAAGCAGAGAGCGCTGGGTGGGAGGGTGGGGCTGTCAGAAGTGGAGGAGATGGAATTTGAACAGGAGGGATCTCCCTAGCCTTTGGTGGCACCTTCAAATCTTTTCTAGTGGGCACTTTCAAAGGGCCAGATCTAACCCAAATGCTTCCCCTTGGGTTTCTTCTCCTTCCTCTTTCTAAAAAGCATCCCCGGTTCCATCTTCAGCCTTTGGATGGGAGGGAAGATACAGAACTACTATTTACCGAGGGTGTCCTGTGCGCCAGGCTCTGTGCTAGATGCTTTTCATATGCTACCTCACATAAGCTGCCCACCAAGCTATGAAGCAGGTATGCTCATGCCATTATACGGATGGGGAAACTGAGGCTCAGAGAGCCTCATCTCCCTTCCCTCCCTGTTCCAGCTACACCTGCTTATGCCAGAGGCTGCTTTAGCCTTCCGGTTGCAGGACCCCGGGGACGAGCTCTTCAGCTTCCTTCCTTGGAATCAGTCTCTCTGGGTGCTGCATTTTTTATTGGGATTCTCTCAAGGCTGCAGGGCAGCTGGGTGTGTGTGTTTGGTGGTGGTGGTGGGAACAGGGAGGTGTTAGCGAGTGTAGAATCATGCATCAACCACCTTCAAAGACACGTTTCCTTGTTCGCTGCTTATTGTTGTGATTATTTTCCAGGCTGCATTGTCCACAATGGTTATTGCCTCCAACTCCAGAGGGCCTCGTCGGCTGCCACTGACTTTTATTCCCGCGAATAAAAATGTAAGCTCCACAACGAGAAAACCATGGGCTAAAGAGAAAAAGCCCATAAACTCAAATTTTAATGCAGAAAGACCATGCCAGTAATTCTCTGGGCGCCATCTGCCATGTCCTCTCTGCACCCGTTGCACTGTGCATGACTCTCCTCCAGAGACAGTCCTTCTGAGTTCAGAAGGGTCCCCAAGTAGGTGAGCGGGAAGGGTGACGAATTGGGAAGAATTAGGATGAATTTGCAGTGGTTTGCACAGTTAACCCGCCCCCAACCAATATACACAGACTTAGGTAAACTTCCTTCTTGTACCAAAAAATGTCAAATAAAAACCACCATGCTCTCCGGACATTATGCCTTGAGTGTTTTCGGTGTGTATAGACATTTTCAAGTAATTTCCTATTTATTGGCCTCAGTGGAGAGTCTGGTCCCTTCCTAAAGCAGGTTGAGGTCTTCCAGCGGCTGGAGGCGGGAGGAGCAGCTGTCAGGCTGGCAGTGGGGGCTGAGGAGGAAGAGACCTCCCCAGACGGGGGGGGGAGGGGTGTCTTCCCTGAACACCCTTCCTAATTAGCCTCCCTCTGCATCCCTTAAGCTCCATTCTAGCTCCTCCTATCACCCCCCATTACCCAATCTTACTCTCATAGTAGCACTTATCACCATGGAAGTATCTTTACTGGCTCATGCCTGTCTCCTCTGCTACAGTATAAGCTCCAGAAGGGCAGAGACCTTGTGTGACTTATTCACCTTGATGTTCCTAGCCTAAAAGGCTCTAGATAAGTATTGTTGTTGTTGTTATTAATTATTATCATATACACCTGTCCCTAGCACCTACAACACTGCCTGGCCTATAGGAGGTCCTGAATACATACTATTAGAACAATTGAATAAACAGAGAAGGAAGGCCCCCTAAGGTTTGGTGAAGGATGTGATTGAGCCCTGGCATCTCTCCAGGGCACAGAATGAACCCAGACAACGTAGGGGATGAGGAGTTGGTCACCAACTTCGCCCTTTGGCATGAGATGACCCGGTCCTCGTTCAAAATCTCATCCCTGAGCCACAGTGATTTAGAAATTGGGAAGACCCGTAAGTGTCAGGGAGTCCAACCTCCCACTCAGCCTAACACCCCCCAGCATGTCCTGAACCATGGCTGCCCAGTCTCCTGCGTATTTCTGGGACGACGAGTTCTCTCTCACACAGAACAGCCTGCTCATCTATTCGAGGCTGATTGCAGTGCTGAAGTCTGTGCTAGCCCTGTGGACACAGAGATGGCACTGGCCACACCATCATTTCTGGCACTGCTCTGAGACCCACCGCCATCCCACCACCAGAATGATGAGTCAGACGACTCTCTGGAAGCAGATCTCTCGAGCCCTGAAGTGATTCTTCTCTCCAGGGTAAGTATTTCCAGTCCCCACGTCTCTCCCCATATGGCCCAGGATTGAGCGTCCTTGCTACCCTGGTTATGACCCTTGAGCACGTACTAATTGTTCACTGCTCCTTTAAATATGCTGCCCAGAACCGAGAATACTCCCATAGGTGGGGTCTGTCTACAGAACAGGAATGTCACCTCCCTTTCTCTACTCACTGGGCTTCTATTAACGTAGCTCTGAGACATTGAAATTACCAAAGGAGAGTGCTGAGATGAAGAAAAGAAAAGGACAGCACTTGAGGAAAACCCTGTCATTATGGGATGGCCTAATGAAGAAGGGCCAGAGAAGGAGTAGACAGAGAAGTAGGTGGAGAGCAGGAGAGCACCCCTGCCCAGATACAGGAAGGATGGGAGAAGGTCCCAAAGCTGCAGGCAGTTCATAACCATAGAGACCCTGCAAGGAAGCCAAGAGGACGGACAAGACCGTGAACTTCGTATAACGACCCAGCTCGTCATAATCTTCAAGAAAGATTATCCATGACATGGCAGGACCAGAAGTCAGACTGCAAGGTGCAGAGGAGCAAATGAGGGGAGGAGAAGCAGAGGCAGGAAGTGTAGACAACACCTGCAAGATCCAAGGGCTGGACTTTGTTGCTGGGAGCCGGGATGGGCTGGGGACTCAGGCAAGAACTTAGGCACCGTGGTAAACATCACAGCTTGTATGTCCATACACTTCTTTCTTTTGGAAACCACATGCCCACGTCTTTTGGGGTCATATTCCTCTCCCAACCTCAACCATTTAGTTTTAGTGGGACCTGGATCCAGAAGAGGCCATGAGTCTATGCTGGGCCAATGAGAGTCCTTCCCTTGAATTTCCTCTAGTGATGAAACCTGGGAGTGGTGAGTCCAGGAGCAGCCAGTGGCCGTGGTCCCCCAGCCTGGTGGAGAAAGCCCATGCTGGAGAATTCAGATATATTTAGAGAAACAAAAGTCATATCTCGGCAGCACTGGAATGTGTGACATTCAACTCTGCCTCTGCCTGGCCTGAGGTTTGGTAACTTGAGTCAACAGAGTCCCTTGGAATCTAAACTAAATCAAAATGGGTTTCTGTCACTTTCAACCAAAGCATTTTAATATCAGGACTACAGACCAAAGGTTGGGTTCACAGCGAGTCTGGTACCCAAGATGGTTGATGCTAAAGCCAGCAGAGCCAGAGCAGCCCACAGGAACCTCTTGTCCCTCCTGAATCTGGTGTCCTCATTCTGGCGACCAGAGCTGGCTGCGCCCAGCATCGGCCCATGCTATGATAACAGAACTGGCCTGGCCACATCTTGGAGAAGCTTATTTATTTGCTTCATAAGCAGCAGGGCCCGAGGCACATCGTGGCAGGGCCCGAGCTTGCCTTTCTTCCCTATTTCACATTATATTTCACCCTGGCAAGAGTGATTCTTCTTGGCCAGGGAAATTGATTTTAAATCACCCTTCTTCCTGCTGACAGCCCCAAGCAACCCTCCCTTCCTGGGGTCTTTGCCCTCTCTCCCTCTCTACAAAGCCCCCCTCCCACCTCCACCCCCCAGCACCCCATCTAGACACACACACACACACACACAGCTCTTCTCTGCACTGGGGGTTTTATCTTTCCCCAATTCCATTTATTGATGCACTTTTAAAACCATCTTCATCTGCGGCACTGAAACGAGTTTGGAGAGATGGGGCCCTGGGAGAGGAAGGCGGCTGGAGGAAATGTGGGTTTAATTCTTGGCACCTGCCTAGAGGAAGCGAGCGGGCACCGGACAAGAGGAGGCTGACTCGTTCCAGGAAGAACTTAATGAGGAGATGGAGACTCAGAAGCTGAGGCCCGTGAGCTCTACAGACCAACAGCCTCGGCTAAGACACCAGACACCGAGTGGGGAGGAAAAAACACAGAGAGGTGGGGAGGGAAGGAGGAGAGATGCCTGACAGAGCTCCTCCAAAGGTCCTTACCATCTCCTTCCGTGCCTATGTTGTCACGGTGTGTGACCTATCCCAGCACCTGGCTGCAGGGGAGATGCCTTGGAAATTGGCACCCGGGCTTTGGACTCAGAAGGACTTTCCTCCTCGTCCCTGCTCTGCCTCTTACTAGCTGTATGGGTTTGCCTGATGGGGGTCTGCCAGCCTTTTCTTAAAGAGCCAGATGGTAAATATTTTAGGCTTTGCACTGAGTATTTACTCAGTTATACCATTGGAGAACCAGAGCAGCCATAGGCAATATGTAAATGAATGGGCGTGGCTGTGTCCCGATAAAATTTTATTTACACAGGGCCTAATTGACCCCTCCCCTCTCAGTCCTCGAAGTTCAGGTGCAACTCTCAAAATTCTGATTACAGCCCCAGGCGCTCAGCCCAGTCACTCGAAGGAAAACTGCAGAATTGTGAGAAAGCAAGACTTGCTGCTATTCACTTAATACATATAGTACAGCCTAGTGGTCAAGAGCATGGGTCAGGTTCAAGCCTGGCTTTGTTACTTACAAGCTCTGTAACCTTGAGAAAGTTACTTAACTGCTCTGTGCCTCAGCGTCATCATCTGTAAAATGAAGATGCTAAACAGAGAGTGGGTATGAGGATGTGATCAGTCAGCTCATGTGCTAGAACAGTGTCTGGCAGGTCGTATGAGCCTTATTATTAAGGAGTTTGGTGAGACTGCGAGATGCGTAATGACAGGAGGCTTCCGTGCGATGGCAGAGGAAGGCCTCTTACTCTATCCTCACGAGGGCTTCCCAGAGGAGGTGACACTGGGTCTAAATAAATAAAGAGGAGTCACCCAGGGAAAGAAGTTGGAAGCATGTTCAAGTGTCTTATTGAAGGCAAGAAAAAGCAAGCCTCGTTTAAGGACTCACAGGGAGGTTTGGTATTCTCACTGTTTACTGCTGAGAAACCAGTGAGAGACCAGACTGGAGAGAGAAACAGGGGCTTGTCGTGCAAGACTGTGTGTGCTGCGCAGTAGAACATGGATTTCATCTTCATGACAATGGGGGCCATAGAAAGGTTTTAATTGGAGGAGATGTGTATCTCGGTGTGTGCTTACTCAGGCTGCTGTCTAGAGGATGGATTCGAGAGGATGAGAGCGAAGGCAGGGGGACCGCCAGCAAGCCCTGGCATTGATTCAGGCAAGGAAGAGAGGCCGACCTAAGGCGGGGGACCTGGGAGGGGAGAAGAGGCACAAGCAGGAGACATGAAAGAGGTAGAAGCATCAAGATACAGCATCCTATTGGACACAGGGAATGAGAAAGAGGGAAGAGTCAAAGTGACTCCCAGTTCTTGGCCAAACTGAAATAATGACCTGCAGAATCCGTTGACATCACCACTTCCTGTGCCGTCCTAAAACAGCAGAGCTTTATCACAGACTGATTTGAGGCCAGAACTCAGAATGCAGACGTCTCTTTGAGATCTTGACTTCAATACTTTTGGACATACACTCAGAAATGGGATTGCTGGATTGTACAATAGTTGTATTTTTAATTTTTTGAGAACTCTCCATACTCTTTCCGATAGCTGCTGAACCATTTTGCGCTCGCACCAGCAGTGCACAAGGATTCCAATTTCTCTACAACCTTACCAACACTTGTTATATTTTGATTTTTTTTTAATAATAGCCATCCTAACAAGCGTGAGTTGATATCTCATTGTGGTTTTGATTTACATTTCTTTGATGGTTAGTGATGTTCAGCACCTTTTCATATGCCCGTTGGTCATTTGTATCTCTTCTTTGCATTCCCATGTTCATTGCAGCCTTATACACAACAACTAAGATATGCAAACAACCCAAATGTCCATCAGCAGATGAATGCATAAAGAAAATTGTGGTATATGCATGCAATGGAACGTTACTTTGCCTTAAAACAGAAGGAAATCCTGTCATTTGTGACAACATGGATGGATCTGGAAGATATTACGCTCGGTAGAATAAATCAATCACAGAAGGACAAATATTGCATGATTCCACTTATATGAGGGTTCTAAAATAGTCAAACTTACAGAAGCAGAAAATAGATGGGTGGTTGCCAGAGGATCAGGAGAGGGGGAAGGGAAGCTGTTGTTCAATGAGCATAAAGTTTTAGTTGGACAAGATGAATAAGTTCTAAAGACCTACTGTACAACAGAGTGCCTATCATTGACAACGTGGTACTGTGCACTCAAAAAATGGCTAAGAGGGTCGATCTCATGTTAAGTGTTCCTACCACACACACAAAAAAAATCAAAGGGACACAAGGAAACTTTTAGGGGTGACGGATGTGTTTATTACCTTGATTGAGATTATGGGATCACAGCTGTATGCATATGTCCAAATATATTAAATTGTATACATTAAATATATGCAGTTTTTGTGTATCAATTATAGCTCAATAAAGCTGTAAAAAAAAAAAATATATCATGCAATCCAAATCAGTGGCAGGAAGGAGCGTCAGAGGTCTTTTCATCCATCCCTCCATCTCTGGACCCGTCTACATTCAACCCATCTAAACAATCAGCCGTGAGTGTCGTGAAGGACAGACGCTCCGTGAGCACACAGGTCTGCTCTGCTCTCAACAAGGAAGCTGCCCACTGTGAAGGCGAAGGTCTCGAGGCCCTGGAGAGTCAGAGCTTTTAGCTCTAAAGCAGACTGGACCCCTGCTTCTTTTTTTTCTTTTGAATATTAGCCAGCAAGGTGGGTTTGCTTGCTGCAGGGGAAGGCAGGGTCTGGCAGATAGCCACCCCAACCACATCACAGCTGAAGTTCCACAGCCCCAGCCACGACAGATGCAATTTATCTGTAGCCGAGGGAAAGAAGCAAAGAAATGCCATTTCTCCCCTTCCTTGCTGTTTGGGGCCATTCATCACCTTCGTTACTTTTATAGCAGTGCGGAGTCCTCGGCTCTCTCCTCTGCTCCCCAGGAAATGCGAACAAATGAGGAATCGGGAACCCATGCTATCAAGGAAGGCATCGAAGCACAGAGGGGTGATTAAGAATGGGACGTCAAATTTCCACAACCCCCTGCCCTCCCTGCTTCTTATTTTAACTCCCTCCTGTGCCCCAGAATTCCCCAGATAGGACCTGTGACTTTATCTGAGTTGTGGGCCAGAGTGGAAGAACTGCTCTAAAATACCTGGAGTGTATCAGCGGACTTTGAAAAGGGGGATTATTGTAACACTCATGTCAAGTGACTTCTGGTTTAAGCTGGCAGAGGGAACAAACAGTGATTCAATGAGAAAGTCACGGTGAGGCCTCTGGGACTTACAGTTTTGCTGGAAGGATAAAAAGGAGGAGAAAGAAAACAGAACCCCCTCTCATTCGGGTGAGAGTTTGTGTGTTGCTCAAGTCCAAGCAGAAGCGAGAGGCTTAATGCATGGAGAGATTCTATTTGCCTCGCTGCAAGGGCGAAGGCGTGCTGTAGAGTGTTATATGAACCTGAATTTGAATCTTGACTCCTCCATTACCTCAAGAATTTATGAACTGGGGATAATTATATCTACCTCATAAGGTTGTAGAAATAAAAATAAATAATGTATATATTTTATACTCTCGTTTAAAATCCAATACCAGTATTTTTTTTTTTTTTGGCTACTCAAGTCGTTCCAGCTTTAGCCATTAGAAGCTCCATCAGGTTGTCCCCTGTCTTCTTTTAACAAGCGTCCAGATGTTCCAAACTCCTTGTAATTTTCATTCCTCACTCTAGAGTCAACCACTTCTTCTAGGAACCCTGGTTCTTTTTTAACAGAGAATGGTGTTTAGAAACCAAGATCTGAGCATTAAATGTGCTGATTGTGCCTGAGGTGTCATTGCTTCCAGGCCTCCTCATCAGACCGAGCTAGGAAATACATGCATGTACACCAACTCACGTATACATGCATATCTATATTTCCGTATTCATCTATAACATTGTGATTTTGCAAGATGAAAGCAAGGTGAGAAATAAAACAATGTGTTATCTTATTTTCACAACTTTTCTATTAGCTCAAAATCAAGTTTTTTTAAGTATATAAAGCATCTAAAATATAATAGGTATGCAATAGCTGCGAATTGCCTTTCCATCCCTCCACTTCCTGAACTTGGCTCTTCTATCTACCTCAAGAACTTATAAATGAGACAATAATATATACCTCATAGGGTTCTTGTAAAACACACTGGATGTGTTTCAAGATGTGAACCTTAAATGTGCCCTTTGGAAGCAAGTTAGTGGCAGGAACCACTCTGGCCATGTTCTTTGGGTCAGAGCAATTAGCTGACTGTCCAAAGTTTGAAGTAGAGTCTTTTATAGTATGGAAGGAGGATATAGTTTAGCTTCTCCTAGAATCAGATACTGAGACAGGATTCAGTTGCTAATCATTTATATGGGAGGCACCGGAAGCACCATAGGAGAGCAGGGAAGTGATACAGGTAAGGAGGGCAGCCAAAATGAGTGCATTATGCAGCCAGTTCCCCAAGTGTGGGACTGCAGCATGATCCCATGAGGAAACTCTCGAAGCGCTATAGAACAGATGCATCAAAATTATCCACACACTCCCTCAGCAAAGCAGCTGGGGAATTTTACATACAAACCCCCATTAATTGTTGGGTGAGTGCTGTTCCCAGGGTTTGTCGCTCCCCCAACACATGCAGAGTGGCCTCCTGTGGTTCTGGGGAAAGCCCCAGGACCAGAGCTCCAGATACTGCAAATGGGTCTTAGCACTTTGCCCCCGACACCAGTGGCCGTGTCAAACCCAGCTTCAGTCTGCTTGACTCCATTTCCTGAGCTTCTCCAGCTCTCCTGAGCTTCCTTGAAAGGACCACGCAATGGAAGAGAATTACGACATCTCCAGAGCTTTTGGCTTAGGAAGAGAAAATTTGTCAAGGAAGAGCCAGTTTCATCTAACCAAATATTCATTAATCTGTGACAAGGTAGCCAAGCCTACAAATTTCCTCCAAGTGACATTAAAATGTATTTATATAGAGAGGTAGGTGGCATTTCTCTACATATGAATATGCAAATTTCTGGGTTTGTAAGTATCTGAGGCTGAGAATGAGAATGAGACAGTGAGTATAGAGCCATGAATTCATAAAACGTTTTAAGCGAGCTCTCTCCAACCTTTTGGTGTGTTATGTTATTAAGGTACAGTAGACTTGCAATGCTGTAAATTTAGAAGTTTAATGCATCACTTGCAGAAGTTTTCCACTGAGTTTGCCCTGAGGGCAATGAGGAGAAAGGCATGTCATCTCAACCTTTCCCCTTGAGAAGAGCTGCATGATTGGCTTCCTCAGCCACGGTCTGCATCCCATCCTGCATCCCCAGGATCCAGAGCTTCTTGCGTGGGCAGAGTCACCATATAAAGATGCAGATTGTGCCCAGCACAAGTGCACCCAGCCTAAGGGTGAGGAAACCTTGGAATCTCGCCTACAGTCTCCTCACCAAGCCAAGCACCTCAATGCAGGACTGCATCTGCCTGGGAGAAGGGGCATCTTCTCTTAATGTGCACAAAAGTACCATGTGGGTCAGCAGCATCCTTCTGTGCAAGACGCGTTATGTCCAAGCACCAAAGATGAGGCGTTATCACCATTTGAAGCATTGCAAGACCAGGACACAGAGAGGAGAAAGACTTGTCCAGGATATATCAGTCTGCTAGGGCTGCCATAACAAAGTACCACGGACAGAGGGGCTTCCACAACAGAAATTTATTTTCTCACAATTCTGGAGGCTAAAAGTCCAAGATCAAGGTGTCAGAAAGGTTGGTTGGTTTGCAGATGGCCACCTTCTCACATAATTGTCCCTCTGTATATGTGTGTGTCTTAATTTCCTCTTCTCATAAGGACACCAGTCATATTGTGTCAGAGCCTACCCTACTGACCTCATTTTAACTCAATGACCTCTTTGGAGACCCTCTCTCCAAATACAGTCACATTCTGGGGTGCTGGAGGTCAGGACTTAAACATATGAATTTTGGAGGTACACAATTCAGCCCATAACACAGAGAAACACAGAAAGTCAACGATGATTCCAGAAATAGAACTTGGTATTTTCTGACTTCCCATCTATGAAACTCTGGGGCTTATTCCAGAGTCATCATGTCCCCGTCAACCCTTGTTTCTGACAGAGGTGTAAATGGAATTGCAGACGCTAAGAAGAAAAAAGCAGTTCTCTGCCTCACTGCTGTTCTTGCTTAGCAAGTCATGTCACCAGCGCCAAATGGAGCCAGGATCTCCCCTGACACCCACACAATACCCGCCTCTATCGGTTCCTTCCGCAGAAGAAGGGAGCGTCATACCAGAGCCAAGAGCTTACAGATGCCTGGAAGACCTCCCCTCTCTGAGTGGCCGCCTCCCGCCTGATCTACACAGACAATGGGCTTCCACAAACCCAGCTTCCAGAGACATTTGGGATATTTCTGCCTGACAAAGAGGTCCGTATGGTGAGGCCCCTTCCATGTCAAACTTCTGCAGAGAAGAGGCTGTGCTCACCCTCACTCAGGGCTCTGAACGGTCTATGTAAATGGATCCTCCCAAAGTAGTACAGTGCACAACCAGCATAACTGTATGGGGCAGCCCTGCCACAGCATCCATACCCCTTACTCCATAAGTTCTTTCATCTGTTCCCTCCATCTCCCCTCCTCTCAACCCCTCACTCCTTCCCAGTCCTTGGTTATATTAAAACTGCTTCTCCCTTACAGCCAATCAGCCAAGGGGCAGTGTACTAGCCAGTTCGCAAGATTACCCCCAATTACTGCCACCTCCTGATATTCACAGCCTTGTATAGTCACCTCCCACATTGTACAAGGGTGACAGAATACTGCAGAAATGATGGTATGTCACTTCCAAGGTCATGTTGTAAAGACACTGTAGCTTCCGTCTTGGTTGGTTCCTCTCTCTCCCTGTCTCTGTCCCTGGAGGAAGCCATGTCATGAGAAACCCTATGGTAAGATCCACCTAGCAAGGAACTGAAGTTTCCTGCCAGCAGACGCATGAATGAGCTCGGAAACAGATCCTCCAGACCTGGGCATTCTTCAGATGACTGCAGCCCCGGCTGACCCACAGCTAAGCTGCTCCTGGATTTCTCACGCACAGAAACTATGAGATAATAAATGTTTGTTGTTTTAAGCCGATAAGTTTGAGGTCACTTCTTACAAAGCAATAGATAACTAATGCAGGCAACCTACACATTGGGTCAGATCAGGTCAGCCCCTCACGGAATCACCTCCACCCAGCTGTGTTTGGATGCTGTGCCCAACTTTTATCAGAAAAGAAACAACCATGTAAAATGTGCCACCAATGTTGCTGCACACCTGCTCTTAAGCATGTCGTTTACTGCTTCATTAACCGTGTAGCTCTCTTTGTAAGGGGCGACGTAAGAAACACGTTAAGAGTTTAGAACAGACTTTGCGTTTATTCAACTATTCATTATCTGAATTACAGTTGAGAGTTTACCTAGGGAAGCAAAAGTCTCCACTTAAAATGTTGGTCCTTCCTCCTTCCTATCCCTCCCATGTTCACACTAGGGTTATTCCTTGCCCTCCCATCAACGTCTTTGTCGCTCAACCTCTCACTGGTTGACAGATAATCAATACACTGGGAATACAATGCAAACTGATTGCAAAGTATAATTGCCAACATTGCAGAGAAAGTGGGCAGGATTTCATAAAGTCTATGAGAGTGAGCTGAAGAACGGCTGGTATTGTGTGCAAAGGCTTTGACAAACGCATTATTTGGAAGCTTTCGAGCAGTGAACAGCTGAAGAGGAGAAAACAGCAAGGACGAGGACACCATGAAGACTTTGAAAGAGATCAGTTTGAATATCAAAGGAATAGGATAGGCTCTTGAAAAAACTGATAAAGTGCTCAAAGAGTTTTTGCAAAAAATAACCATTTTTATGATCCTGCTGCAAAAGTCAAACATGAATTCAAGAATGTTCTTTCATTCTATCTTATATTTTTGCTAGGAAAATTCCACCCTAAAAATTAGCCCTGGGTTCACTCTGTTCATTCAAAGAGCAGGTAGATAGTTGCATGTGCAAATTCAATTCTGTTGTGCACAAGAAAATGAATTTGTTCTAATAATTTTTGTTTTCATTTTTCAAGATGCAGTCTAACAAAGCTCTTTTGTAAATATGCACTGTGAATTTTTTGTCCTGTCTTGAAGGGCAATTTAAAGTAGCCTTTTTCTAGTTCCAAATATACTAAGGTATCAAAGGCCTGCCCAGCAGGGGAACTGATATGCTTGTCCAGAGGAACAGGCCTGCGGCCTCCTTTCTGATTATCTGAGCTTTGTAACTTCTGTATTTGACTTTTTGCCTGGGCTTCTAGGAAGCTCAGTGTGTATAGTTCTGCTCCCAATTCCAGTGTGTGTGTTTTTTCCCACATCATCAAGCAAATCTCCAACCCCTGCTGGGTGTTCTACAATTCACTCCATTCTGACACTCTCTGCTCAGAGAGAGCATCAGATCCCACAGGTTAAGGGCTCGGTCCCACCAGACTGCCCCCACCGTCAGAAGCCAATTGCAAGTCCAGGTTGTCACCTGTTCTTCTGATCCATTGACTACAGACTGGAGGTTCCAACAATGGACCCCCACCTTGGGTTCGATTGATTTACTAGAGTGACTCACAGAACTCAGAGAAACCTTTTACTTACTAGATTATTGGTTTATTATAAAAGGGTATAACTCAGGAACAGTCAGATGAAAGATGCATAGGGCAAGATAAAGGAAAGGGACCTGGAGCTGCCATGCGCTCTCTGGGCACACCACTCTCCCAGCATCAATACATGTGCACCAACTGGAAGCTCTGTGAAGCCCATCCTTTTGGGTTTTTGTGGAGGCTTCATTATACAGGCATGATTGATTCAATCATTGGCCATTGGCAATTTTTTCAATCTCCAGCTCCTCATCCCTCCTGGAGGTCAAGGATGTGGGACTAAAAATTTCAACCCTCTAAGCACAAGGTTGGTTTCCCCGGCAACCAGCCCCCAACCTTAAGTGCAGCCAAAAGTGGCCTCATTAACATAACAAAAGACACCTTTGTCATTCTCATCACTTAGGAAATCCCAAGGACTTTAGGAGCTCTGTGCCAAAAATGGGGACAAAGACCAAATATATATTTCTTATTATAAAATCATAATATCTCACTAAGTCAAACTTTGCTGTTATCGTGTCTTAGTTCTTTTTTTTACCTTTGGTCTCAATTTTTCCTTAGTATCCATCCTTTACTAAACTAATTGAATATGTATGTTGTAGGCAAAGTATCTCAAATCTTCTGTAGAAAAAGGCAACACATTAATTATTGACAAATTCTGAAGCTGCTCCCCGGAAGATCGCTGGGGACTTTCATCGTCCCCCTCAGCCTCTTCCCTGCCTTTCCAGGTGAGTCCCTCATCCCTTCCCCCAACCTCCTCCCTTGGCTTTTTCTAGCACGTGGTACTCTGGCTAGTTTTCCTCCTACGTTTCTATCCTCCCCTCCTGGTCCTCCTTTTCCCAGTGTAGACATTTCCCTGCCTCAGACATTTGCTTTCTTTCCAGATGTGTCCAGATGGTGTCTAGAAAGCTAGAATATTGTCAAGTCAACAAAGTTTATCTTAACACCACTCTAGAGTTACTTATGCTGATGTCCACTCTCCTCACTCCACCCAGAAGCACGTACATATTATTTTTTTTAACGTATTATGAAATAGTTAAGGTAGACAAAAAGGTATAAAGAATAATGCAGTGAATACCTGGGTGCCCTATCCAGCTTAAGCAATAAAACACAACTATAGAGGTAATGCCTTCTATCTCCAGCTCGTTTCCACTTATTAAAAGAAGCAGGCAGAGAGGCTGTGTTTGGGGGCAGCCTGGGGATTGGGGCAATCACGAACAATAATGAACTTGAAGACCATAATTTCTGGCTTATATGTACTCATACAGATACTTAATCTTCCCTACAATCTGATGCGGTTTCTATTGTTCTTCCCATTTAGGAATGAGGAAAAAGGTTCAGAGATCATTTGATTTGATAGATGCAGGGGGAAGACATGGACCATGGAGCCAGATGCCTGGATTTGAACCCTGGCTCCAGTATGTGCTGGCTGTGCAATGTAGGCCCAGTTACTTAAATGTTGTGTGCCTCTTGTTTTCTCATCTCTAAAATGCTGGTAATAATATTACTTACTACATGAGGTTTTCCTAAAGATGAAATGCATGTTTAGAAGAGAGCCTGGCAAATTATAGGTAGTATACAAGTGTTTGCTGTTGCTATCACTGCTAATATTACTGCCGTGATTATTAATATGACCTGAGTTGTCCAGTAAGGAGAGCTGTATTCTTCTACATAATTCTCTGCCCCCAAGGGTCTAATATGCCTACAGCTATAGCCAATCAGCAACCAGCAGAGATTTAGCCACATCCCAAGCTCGGGACCCAATCATCTGGTACTTAGGATAAGTTAAGAAGCTCATAAACTACTGTTCATGATTCATCCTTGTCAGCCTGGGTGCTTGGCCCCATTCTGACCTTGCGCCCCATGGACACTTGGGATCTGTCTCATGCCTCAGCAAACATTTTCACAGGGCTGTGAGGGGTCGGGGAGTGTCCTGCAGCCAGATTTTCCTGGAGCTGACCACCTGCCGAGATTACCCCACCACGATCCTCTCCTGGCACATCCATGCCTAGCTCGTGGGACGCCCTTGGACTTCTGATCCTTCTGCCACCAAGTGAATCCCCTTGCCCAGTAAACATGTCCAACCTCTGGATCTGAGACCTCTCTGGCCTTCATCGGCCTGCCATTAACTAAGTCCTCTTCTGATAAGAGTCACCCAGTTTGGGAACAGCACTTCTTCATTTCCACCAAGTTCCACTTTCCCTTTTAACGACATAATGAGATTTTTTTAAATCTATGGCCTCTTGCTAATCAGCCTCCTGCCTTGGCATTTGCCCACAGAGCTTACAAGCAATCCGAAGCACTGGGCTAGGTTAGGCCTTCACCCAAATGCAATTGCACTTTATTGCTGCCATAATTTTGAGTTGCTGAGTAATGAGATTGATTTCTCAGAGAAGTGAAAAGCAAATATGTAGCCACTTAGCAGCCAACTCTTATTTCTTTATAATTTGGTGCTGCCGAGGACTATGTCTTGTTTTTCCTCGTTTCTGGTCAAGGCAACCTCAACAGCCAAGAATTTCTGGGTAGTGTTCAACCTAAGCAAGCTACACCTAGTTCTATCTATTCTTTTAAAAATTTGCGTGGAGAGGCAGGACTTCATAAAGACGTAGAAGGAGCTCAGCAGACTCTCTCTCCAGCAAAACGACTACTTAATTGGTGAAAATTATTTTTAAAAAATTATTTAAAGTCTCTAGAAGTTATCCTAAGGGCATACAGCAAAGGCAGAAATATTCATTAAGACAGTCTACTCAATCTCGGCAAGAACAGTGAGAGTGGATGGCATTTGAGCCACAGCTCACTCCCATACCCCCTACCCTCGGCTCCATATTACAGAAGTCCGCCCTAAGTCAGTGTGGCCAAGAGAGGGCTCCCTCTCCCCATAGCTCCCAGTCTGGAGCTACTGTTTCATCTTGGCAGGGGCAGGCTGCCAGCCTTTCTCACCCCCCTCCCCAGTCCCAGGCTGCAGAAGTTCTATTCTGGTTGATGCTACAGAGAAGATAAATCTTTCTTCCCTCACTCAGCCCCCACTCATAAGGCAGAAGTTCTGCTCTAGCCACAGCAGGCCAAGACTACTGGGGACCCATTCGCTCCATCCCCAGTTCATTGTAGGGAAGAGATTCTGTGTTACTAGAGATAACATGGGACTTTTTATAACTATAAAAAAGTCAACCTGTCAGGAAGATATAATCTTTATAAATATATATACATCTCACAACAGAGACCCAAATATACGAAGCAAAAGTTGACAAAGTTGAAGGGAAAAATAGACAATTCAACAATAATAGTTGGAGAACTCAATACTCTTCTTTCAATAGTGGATAAAACAACTAGGAAGAAGCTCAGTAAGAAAATATAGACTCGAACCACACTATAAACCAACTAGACCTAAAAGCCATCTATAGAACAATTCACATAATGGCAGCAGAATACACATTCTTCTCACAAGCACATGGAACATTCTCTAGGATAGCCCTTACGCTAGACCACAAAACAAGCCTCAATAAGAAATTAAATTGGAAATCAATAACAGAAGGAAATTTAGAAACTTTACAAATATGTGGAAACTAAACAACATACTCCTAAATAACCAATGCAATGGGGCAAACAAGAAATCACAAGGAAAATTAGAAAATACCTTGAGATGAAGGAAAACAAATACACGACATGCCAAAATGTATAGAATGTAGCTATAGTAGTGCTCAGAGGGAAATTTATAGCTGTAAACAGTCATATTAAAAAATATAAGAAAAGGGGCCAGTTTGGTGGCATAAGGGTTAAGTTCATGCACTCTGCTTTGGCAGCCTGGGGTTCATAAGTTTGGATCCCAGGCACAGACCTAGCACCACTCATCAAGCCACACCGTGGTGGCATCCCACATAAAAGAGAGGAAGATTGGCACAGATGTTAGCTCAGCAACAATCTTCCTCAAGCAAAAAGAGGAAGATTGGCAATAGATGTTAGCTCAGGGCCAATAGTCCTCACACACACAAATATATAAGAAAAAACTCAAGTCATTAACATAGTTGTCTACCTTAAGAAACTAGAAAAATAAGAGTATACTAAACCCAAAGCAAGCAGAAGGAAGGAAATAATAAAGACTAGAGCAGAAAAAATGAAATAGAGGATAGACAAACAATAGACAAATTAAAAAAACAAAATTTGGTTCTTTCATCAGACTAACAAAATTGACAAACCTTTAGCTAGAGTGACCAAGAAAAAAAAGAGAGAGAGAGAAGACTGAATACTAAAATCAAAAATGAAAGCAAAGACATCATTACTGACCTTATAAAAATAAAAATATTATAGAGCCAGCCCTGGTGACCTAGCAGTTAAACCTCAGCATGCTCTGCTTTGGTGGCGCAGGTTCAGTTCCTGGGCGCAGAGCCACACCACTCAGCTCTCAGTAGCCATGCTGTGGCAGTGGCTCACATACAAGAACTAGAAGAATTTACAGCTATACACAACTATATACTGGGGCTTTGGGGTGGAGGGGGGAAGAAAAAGGAGGAAGATTGGCAACAGATATTAGCTTAGGGCAAATCTTCCCCTGAAAAAAAAAATTATAAAGGAATACCATGAATAGCTGTATGACAACAAATTAGATAAATTAAGTGAAATGGGAAACTCCTAGAAAGATACAAATTACCAACACTGACCCCAGAAGAAATAGAAAATCTAAACATACCTATAACAAGTAAGAGATTGAATTAGTAATTTTAAAACTCCCCACAAAGAAAAGCCCATGCTCAGATGGCTTCACTGGTGAATTCTACCAAACACTCAAAGAAGAGTCAACACCAATCCATCATGAAATCTTCCTCAAAATGGAAGAAAACAACTTCCTAATGCATTTTACGAAGCCGGTATTACCCTGATAGCAAAACAAAACAAAGAGATCACCAGAAAAGAAAACTTTGGACAAATATCCCTTATGAATAAACTTGCACTAATCTTTAACAAAATACTAGCAAAGTGATTCCAGCAACATATGTAAGGATTCTATGCCATCATAAAGTGAGATTTATCCCAAGAATGCAAGTTAGTTTAATATCTGAAAATCAATTCACGTCATCCATCATATTAATAGAATAAAGGACAAAAAAATTTATTTCAAAAGATGCAGGAAAAGCATATTGCAGAATCCAATAGTCTTTCATAGTAAAAATGCTATTGAATTATGACTAGTAGGAAAATTCTCCAACTTGATAAAGGGCATCTAAGAAAAACCCACAGTTAGCACACACTTAATGGTGAAAGTCTGAGAGTTTTTATCCTAATGTCAGAACAAAATAAGAGTGTCCACTCTGGTCACTTCTATTCAATATTGCACTGGTGGTTCCAAGATTTCAGCCAGTACAATTAGGCAAGAAAGAGAAATAAAAATCATCCACATCGGAAAGGAAGAAGTCAAACTCTCTATTTTGAATGACATGGTTTTAGAAAATCCTAAAGAATCCACTAAAAAAACTATTAGAATTAATAAATAAGTTCAGCAAGGATGCAGTATACATGGTCAATTTATAAAAATAAGTTGTATTTAAATATACTGGCAATAAATATTATGAAATGTGAATTTAAGAAAACAATTTCATTTGCAATAGCATGGAAAAGAAGAAAATACTTAGGAATAAATTTAACAAAAGAAGTGCAAGACTTGTACATTGAAACTGCAAAATATTGTTGAAGGAAATTAAAGAAGATCTAGATAAATGGAAAGAAATCTCATGTTAATCAATTGGAAGGTTCCATACTGTTAAAATGGCAATACTTGCCAAATTCATCTACAGATTTAACACAACCCCTATCAAAATCCCAACTTCCTTTTTTGCAGAAATGGAAAAGCTGATCTTCAAATTCATATGGAAATTCAAGGGATCCAGAATGGCCAAAACAATCTTTAAAAAGAATGAATTTGGAAGACTCACACTTCCTGACTCCAAAACCTGCTACAAAATTACACTGTAATCAAGACAGTGTGGTACTGGCATAAGGATGGACATATAGATCAATGGAATTGAACTGAGAGTCTAGAAATAAACCTTTACATTTATGGTCAATTGATTTTCAACAAGAGTGCCAAGACAATTCAATGGAAAAGGGAAAGTCTTTCAACAAACAGAGCTGGGACAATAGGATATCCACATGGAAATAAATGAACTTGGATCTCTACCTCAATTATACACAAAAATTAATTCAAAATGGATCATAGATTTAAATATAAGTGCTAAGTTATAAAACTCTTAGACAAAAACAGAGAAGTAAATCTGTGACTTCGGGTTAGGTAATAGTTTCTAAATACTATACAAAAGCACAAGCAACACCAAAGAAAAGAAGGTAAATTGGACTATATCAACTTTAAAAATTTTTGTGCTACAAAGGATACCATCAAGAAAGTGAAAATATATCTCACAGAATAAAATAAAATATTTTATTTTTTTTAGCTTTCAGATGTACATCGTAACATATTTCGAATTCTGTGTAGATTACATCATGTTCACCACCCAAAAACTAATTATAGTCCATCCCCTCACATATGAGCCTAATCACCCCTTTTGCCCTTGCCGCCCTTCCCCCATGGTAACCACCAATCCATTCTCTGTTGCTATGTGTTTGTTGTTGTTTTTATCTTCTACTTATGAGTGAGATAACACAGTATTTGACTTTCTCCCTCTGACTTATTTCACTCAGCATAATACCCTCAAGGTCCATTCATGTTGTCACAAATTGCCAGATTTCATCATTTCTTATGGCTGAGTAGTATTCCATCATGTATATATACCACATCTTCTTTATCCATTCATCCCTCGATGGGCACCTAGGTTGCTTCCAAGTCTTGGCTATTGTGTATAATGCTGCAATGAACATGGGGCTGCAGGTATAAAAAGATCAAACATCATGATCAAGTGGGTTTCATTCCAGGGATGCAGGGATGGTTCAACATCCGCAAATCTATCAACATGATATACCACATTAACAAAATGAAGAATAAAAATCACATGATCATCTCAATAGATGTGGAGAAAGCATTTGACAAGATACAGCATCCATTTATGATAAAAACTCTAAATAAAATGGGTATAGAAGGAAAATACCTCAACATGACAAAGGCCATATATGACAAACCCACAGCAAATATCATTCTCAATGGAGAAAAACTGAAAGCTATCCCTTTAAGAACAGGAACCAGACAAGGATGCCCACTGTCACCATTCTTATTTAACATAGCATTGGAAGTCCTAGCAAGAGCAATCAGGCAAGAAAAAGAAATAAAAAGGATCCACATTGGAAAAGAAGTAAAACTGTCACTCTTTGCAGATGACATGATTTTGTAACTAGAAAACCCTAAAGAATCCACTAAAAAACTTTTAGAAATAATAAAGGAATACAGTCAAGTTGTGGGATACAAAATCAACGTACAAAAATTGGTTGCATTTCTATATACTAACAACGAAGTAGCAGAAAGAGAACTTAAGAATACAATTCCCTTTACAATTGCAACAAAAAGAATAAAATACCTAGGAATAAACTTAACTAAAGAGGTGAAAAATCTGTACACCAAAAACTATAAAACTTTGTTGAAAGAAATCGAAGAAGATACAAAGAAATGGAAAGATATTCCATGCTCTTGGGTTGGAAGAATTAAGGTTGTTAAAATGTCCATACTTCCTAAAGCAATCTATAGATTCAACACAATCTCTATCAAAGCTCCAACAACATTTTTCATAGAAATAGAACAAAGAATCCTAAAATTTATATGGAACAACAAAAGACCTCGAGTAGCCAAAGGATTCCTGAGAAAAAAAGAACAAAGCTGGAGGTATCACACTCCCTGATTTCAAAATATGCTACAAACCCATAGTAACCAAAACAGCATGGTACTGGCACAAAAACAGACACACAGGTCAATGGAACAGAATCAAGAGCCCAGAAAGAAACCCACACATTTATGGACAGCTAATATTTGACAAGAGAGCCAAGAGCATACAATGGAGAAAGTAGAGTCTCTTCAATAAATGGTGTTGGGAAAACTGGACAGCCACATGCAAAAGAATGAACGTAGACCATTCCCTTACACCATGCACAAAAATCAAATCAAAATGGATTAAAGACTAGAATGTAAGACCCTAAACCATGAAACTTCTAGAAGAAAACATAGGCAGTACGCTCTTTGATATTGGTCTTAGCAGCATATTTGCAAGTACCATGTCTGACTGGGCAAGGGAAACAAAAGAAAAAATGAACAAATGGGACAACATCAAACTAAAAACCTTCTGCACAGCAAAGGAAACCATCAACAAGACGAAAAGACAACCTAACAAGTGGGAGAAGATATTTGCAGACCATATATCAGATAAGGTGTTAATATCAAAAATATACAAAGAACACATACATCTCAACAACAAAAAAGCCAACAACCCAATTAAAAAATGGGCAAAGGTCTAAAGAGACATTTCTCCAAAGAAGATATATGGATGGCCAACAGGCATATGAAAAGATGCTCAACAGCATTAGCTATCAGGGAAATGCAAATCAAAACTACAATGAGGTATCACCTCACTCCGGTCAGAATAGCTATAATTAACAAGACAGGAAACAACAAGAGTTGGAGAGGGTGTGGAGAGAAGGGAACCCTTGTACACTGCTGGTGGGAGTGCCAACTGGTGCAGCCACTACGGAAAGCAGTATGGAGTATCCTCAGAAAATTAAGAATAGATCTACCATGTGATCCAACTATCCCACTGCTGGGTATTTATCCAAGGAACTTGATAATGTAAAGGCTTAAAATAAAATATTTTCAAATCATATATTTAATAGGGGACTTGTATCCAGAATACATTTCAAAACTCTCTCACAACTCAACAGCAAAATACAAATAGCATATTTTTTAGACTGGCAGAGGATCTGAAAAGACATTTCTCCAAGGAAGATATACAGCTAGCCAATAAGTGCATAAAAAGATGTTCAACATCATTAGTCATTAGGGAAATGCAAATCAAAACCATGATGAGATACCACTGCACACCCACAAGATGGCTATAATTAAAAAGACAGGCAATAACCAAAGTTGGCAAGGATGTGGAGAAATTGGAACCCTCATACATTGCTGGTAGGATTTGAAATGGTGCAGCCACTTTGGAAAACTGTTTGGCAGCTCCTCAAATGTTAAATGTAAAGTTACCACGTGACTCAGTAATTCCACTCCTAGACATATACCCAAGAGAAATGAAAACACACATCCACACAAACACTTGTACACAAATGTTCATGGCAGAATTATTCACAATAGCCAAAAAGTGGAAATAATCCATACATCCATCAACTGATGACTGGATAAGTAAAATCTGGCGTGTCTATACAACGAAATATTACTCCACAATAAAAACAAATAATGTATCGATACACGCTACCACGTGTATGAACTTTGACCACATTATGTTAAGTGAAAGAAGCCAGTCACAGAGTCCACTTATTGTATTTATATGAATATCCATTTATATAAATTGTCCAGAATAGGAAAATCTATGTAGAAAGAAAGTATATTAGTGGTAGCCTAGAGCTGGAGTAGAGGATGGGAGGAAATGGGGAATGACTACTGATGGGCATGAAGTTTATTTGGAGGAGACAAAAAATTTCTAAAATTAGATCGTGGTGATAGTTATACAAACCTGTGAACATACTAAAAAACATTGAATTCTTCACTTTAAATAGGTTAATTGTGTGGTATGTGAATTATGACTCAATGAAGCTATTTAAAAATTATCATGGTTCATGGGTAGGAAGACTCGATATTAAGATGTCAGTTCTTCCCAACTTGATCTACAGATTCAACAAAATCCTGGACAAAATCCAAGCAAATTCTCTGGTGAATCTCAACAAACTGGTTCTGAAGTAAAAGACCAAGGAAAACCAACACAATACTGAAGGAGAAGAACAAAGTCGGAGGACTGGCACTACTTGACCTCAAGACTTAGTACAGAGCTACAATAATCAAGACGGTGTGGTGTTGGTGAGAGAACAGAGAAATAGACTAACAGAAGAAAAGAGCGAGCCCAGAAATAGATCCACACAAATATAGTCAACTGATCTTTGACAAAGAAGCAAAGGCACTCAGTGGAAAAAGAATAGTCTTTTCAACAAATGGTGCTGGAAAACCTGGACATCAACATGCAAAAAAAAAAATGAATTTAGACACTTACTTTACATATTCTGCAAAAATTAACTCAAAATGGATCATAGACATGGGGCTGGCCCCGTGGCCGAGTGGTTAAGTTCGCGCGCTCCGCTGCAGGCGGCCCAGTGTTTCATTAGTTCGAATCCTGGGCGCGGACATGGCACTGCTCATCAGACCACGCTGAGGCAGCGTCCCACATGCCACAACTAGAAGAACCCACAACGAAGAATATACAACTATGTACCGGGGGGCTTTGGGGAGAAAAAGGAAAAAATAAAATCTTTAAAAAAAAAAAAAATGGATCATAGACATACATGTAAGCACAAAACTATAAAACTCCTAGAAGGTAACATGGGAAAAGATCCAGGCGGCCTTGGGCCTGGAGAGGATCTTTTAGATACAACAACAAAAGCACAATCCATGAAAGAAAAACATTGGGAAGTTAGACTTCACTCAAATGAAAAATTGCTGCTCCGCAAAAGACACTGTTAAGGGAAGGAAAAAACAAGCCACACTGGGAGAAAACATTTGCAAAATATATGCCTAAGTGATCTGTATCCAAAATACACAAAGAACTCTTAAACTCAATAATAAGAAAACGAACTTCCCAATTTAAAAATGGGCAAAAGATCTGAACAGACACCTTGCCAAAGAAGATATACAAATGGCAAATAAGCATAGGAAAAGATGCTCAACATCATATCAGTAGGGAATTGCAAATTGAAACAAGATACCACTGGACACCTATTAGAATGGTGAAAATCCAAAACACTGACAAGACCAAATGCTGGTGAGGATGGGGAGTAAGAGAGACTCTCATTCATTACTGGTAGCAATTAAAAATGGTACAGCCACCTTGGAAGACAGTTTAGCAGGTTCTTGAAAACTAAACATACTCTTAACACACAATCCATCAATTGTACTCCTTGGTATTTACTCAAATGAGTTGAAAATGTATGTCCACACAAAAAACTGCACAGAAATGTTTATAGCATCTTTATTCCTAAGTTGCCAACACAAGTAAGATGTCTTTCAATAGGTGAATGGGTAAACAAACTGTGGTATATCAAAAAAATGGAATATTATGCAGCCATAAAAAGAAATGAGCTATCAATCCATGAAAAGACATGGAGGGAACTTAATTGCATATTTCTAAGTAAAAGAAGCCAGTCTGAAAAAGTCTACATTCTGTATGATTCCAAATATATGATATTCTGGAAAAGGCAAAACTATGGGGACAGTAAAAAGATCAGTGGTTGCCAGGGGCTTGGGAAGGAGGGAGGGATCAATATATGGAGGATAGAGGATTTTTAGGGCATTCAATTCTTTATGATACTATAATGGTAGATAAATGTTATTATACATTTGTCAAGACCCATAGAATGTACAACACAAAAAACTGAATCCTAATGTAAACTATAGGATTCAGTTAAAAATAATGTATAAATATTGGGTCATCAATTGTCACAAATGTACCACACTAATGCAATATGTTGATAATAGGGGAAATTGGGAGTGGGGTGGGGGTATATGGGAACTCTTTGTACTTTCTACTCAATTTTTCTACAAACCGGAAACTTTTCCAAAAACTGAAGTCTATTAATTGAAAAAGAAAAAGCTCCCCAGTTACTTCTCATGTGCAGTCCTGTTGCATGTCACCAATTCAAGCACACAAAGATTCTTGATTCTTGAGTTGACGTTTGCTTTCATCATTTGCCACAAGGAAATAGTAAATAAATTACTTTAAAAACAAATTGTCATGTAATATTTGGTGCATCCAAAAGAGTACATGTAACCTTCGTGTGAATTACGTAGCATGATAATTAAGTGAACGCTCACTTAAAAAGGAGAATACCATCAGTATTGTTGCATCACCCATATGCTCCTCCAGTATCCCATTGCCTTCCTCCCCTCGAAGAGAATTTTCCTGATCTGTGTTTACCATTCCCTTGCTTCTTACGAGACAGCGTGTTGTTAGGAAGGCAGTTCTGCAGACAACGTGCCTGGATCGCTGCCGCAGTGGCAGGCAGATTCTAGAATGGCCCCACCGATTCCTGTCAGCTGGTATTTACTCCTTCATGTAATCTTCCCTTAAGCAAGGACTGGACCTGATGACTCGTTTCTCTTCTGAAGAGAATATAGTGACCATGACGGGATGTCACTTTCAAGATTGGGTTGCAGAAAGATTTTAGCATGTATCTTGCTCCCTCTTGCTTTTTCTCTTGCTTGCCCTGATGGAAGCCAAGTGCCATGTTTTGAGTCGCCCTCTGGAAAGGCCCACATGGCAAGAAACTGGGAGAGAACCTCAGTCCCACAAGTCCAAGGACCTGAATCCTGCCAACTGCCACATGAATGAGCTTGGAAACGGATCCTTCTCCAACCAAGCCTTGAGATGACTTGCAATCCCGGAGGACACCTCGACTGTAGCTTGGGAGAAAGCCTGAGCCAGGGGACCCAGCCAAGACACACCTAGATTTCTGACCCACAGAAATTGTGAGACAAATTTTGTTGTTTTAAGCTGCTGAACTTGGGGGTTTTTGTTATGCAGCAATAGATAACTCATATATGCACTTTCTTAGCTATGTGATCTTGGGCAAATAAATAATAATTTCTGTGGCTCAATTTCATAGCTAGGAAATAGGGATAACGATACTATCTTCTCTTGGTATCTAAAGAGGATAAAATAAGTTAATATATAAAAAGCTTAAAATAGGAAGTGCACAGTAAGTATTCACTAGATGTTAGCTACCTGTCTTGGTTACACGATATGTGTACAGATTCTTCATGGAATATGCATCCAAGACCCAACCTCTGCTCACTTAAGCATGAGCACACACTGCTGACGTTGGGCTATCAGAGAAGGGGCTGTGAGTCCGCATTAGCTATGCCTGTTTATAGGAACTCTTCTTATGTTTTTTGAGGTGGCGGGCCTAGTGTTAGAAACTGATCCCCCACTGATATGATGGGATTCACTTGAGTTTGTCTAAACTGACTATGCTGCGTGTTCAGGGGGCTCTCAGGTCAAGAGCTTGGTGAGTCCCCTCTGAAGACATTTGTGTTGCAAAGGGTTAGATCATATCCCTGCTCAACCTCCAGTTTTCTTGACTGACACAGACAGATCTTTGTAACTTCTTTTTCTGGGTTATATCTACCATTCATCTGGGGTCTCTCTAGATCATCTCAGAGCAGAGGTGAGAAAAGCAATACACAGGGAGCTGAGTGTGGACACGTGGAAGTTAAACAAGATACTGAGATGTGTATTTCCCAAACTTAGTGATTTGCTTATCCTCCAGTCATTGATTCATGCCTATTGCGTGCCAGGCACTGTGCTAGTTCAGGGAGTTCAACACCAAATATGTTCAGGGGCTTCCATTAGGATGTGAGCATTCCTACAGAGCCCTCGCTGAAGAGTAGGGGTCTGGAGTCTTGTCTGCTGGGGTTAACCATTCTTCCTTTCTTTCCCCAGGACTAGGTTCTGTTACTCCACTTTCCTGAATTTCCTCCTCTGTTAAGCAAGAATTCCTGGAAACCCACCCTCCCTTAAAAGTGTTTCCAGACTAGCCTGACGATAGGAGTCATGTGGGTGCTTACTAAGCACAGATTCCCAGGCCTCACTCCAGACCTCTTGAATCTAAATCTCCGGGGCTGAGTCCAGAATCTATTTTTAATAAGCACCTCCAGGTAATTCTTATCATCAGCCAAGTTTGCAAAAGACTGTCTTAGAACATTTACTTTCATCTTTCCCCTGGTTCTGGGCTGGTGAATAACTGCCCATGGCAGACATCACTAATTGATCACAGGGACTCTTTCACACTGAACCCGGTAAGACCCCAGAACCCTTAACAAGCACTTCAAGCAGCCACTATTCATCAGGTGGAATTACACTGGGGATGAAATGTAATCACCGTCCCCGCCCTAGTTAATATGTATTCATGTGATGTTGACGTTTTCATGGTCTGGGGATGATGGATATGCAAAAAGTTCAGGTGTACAGACTCTGGGAGAACCTAACTCCATCTGGGATGTTATGCTCACAATTGATTGACACTTCCACAGACAAATGTCTTCAGAGAGATGTCAAAGGTCCTTAAGGTGGGCGTTTTCCTCCTGTTTCTCCAGATAATAGTTGCAACCTGGCCTTGGGTGTAGTAGATAAATGTGATATGAGTATATCTGCTTGCATCCTGAAAAGAGACCAGGAAAGTGTGGGATGGGAGAAGGTTTTGCAAGATTTTAAAAACATTCTAAGTCTTAGTCAAAATGTAGCCCTTTGAATTGGGCTTAGATGCCTGTGTTGGTAGCAGGTCCATAAAACTTCTTTGATTTGAGGGAACTACAGTGTCTCCATTTTCTCTATATTACCCCCAAGATGCCAAGGTGTCACTATTGCTAAAGGAACTGGCTGGATCAGGATTAGGTGACAGAATAAGAGAGTTCCTGCCCTCGAGAGGCATTGAGGTTAGTGAGAGAGACAAACAAGAGGGAAATCATGATCCTGCAGAGTGGGACACCCATGAAGAGCCATTGGAACTATCAGGGCAGAGAGCAGGGAGAGGCCAACTCTGCCCTGGAGTGGGGAGCAGGGGCAAGAGCGTGGAGACGAAAGAAGTGATTCTAACAGAGCCCTATGAGGCAAGTAAGAGTTTGCCCCATAGAGGAGATGGGGAGTAGGAAAACGCATTTCAGCCAAACATCCTCACAGAAGCCTATAACTGCTCACTTCTGGGGGCCGATGGGGGTGGCAGCATGGCCGGAGGACAGCCTGTGAGCTTGGGGAGGGGAAGGGGTGGGGAGAGCAGGGTATGGCTGGCCATGAGGCTGGAGAGGACAGCAAATGACCGATCCAAGAGAAGAAGCTTTACAGTATCGGCATTTAGAGGTTCCTGCTTGAATAGCTGGGTCCTGCCGACCGCCCTCCAGGAACTCACCAGTCCATAAACCTGCACACATGGTGCTTCCATTGAGCATTTTGGTGCCTTCCTCTTAACTACGAAGGGCAATCAAGGTTCACTAGATGTTTGAGGAACCACTCTATTGTGAAAAGAAAGACCAACATAAGCAAACAGAATTAAAAAGTCAGAGGAAACAGAAACAATGTAAGAAGAAAAAAATAACCGATATCCATAGAGATATAGGGGGATATATTGTATCCTTAAACAAGAACATGCAATTAGCAAAGAAGAAATATTAAAAAGAGCTCTTGAAAATTAAAAATATTATAACAGAAATAAACAACTCAACAGAATGGTTGTAAGAATCAGTTAAGGGAACATCCGAAGAGAAGCACAGATCTCCAAACAAATGGAAAACAGGAGAAAGAATAGGAAGATTATAACATCAGTGAGGAGAGCTGATATGTGAAGATCAGAAGTCCCAGAACGAGAAACCAAGAAGGGAAATTATTGAAGCATTAAATCAAGACACGAGTTTCCAGTTTTTGAAAGGGCCACCAAGTGCCAGCACAATGGGTGGAAAACATCCCTCACTCACTGATATTCAAAGAATTAGGAACAAGAATAACATCAGACTTTTCAATATCAACACTGCAAGCTAGAAACAATGAAGACATACTTTCAGAATCCTGAGGGGTAGTGTAGGGAATGATTCCCGTTCTACAATTTTATTCAACCAAATTATTAATTAAGTGTGAGGACGTAATAGGAAATCATCTCACACAGAAAAGATCTCAAAATATTGCCACCCATGAACCCTTTCTTAGAAAGCTACTGAAGGATGTTCTCCACCAAGATGAGGAAGTAAATCAAAAAAGAGGAAGCCTGTATCCCAGAATTGAGGAATTTAATACAGGAGAGAGCCAAGGGAATTCCCAATTTTGTGATGAAGGGAAGTTCCGGGATGACAGGTGAGTGGCAGAGCAAGTTGGAACAGGAGGACCAAGAAAAGAATTAAACAAATACATAATTTGATATATGTCAACATATTTGAAAGAAAATTATTATTCTGCCAGGGAGCTTGGGAATGAAATAGTGATGGCTACATACAAAACTAAGTAAATGACAAATCAGGACAATTACAACACAAGGAAAACATCAAAGTTGTACAAGAAAGGAAATATAATCATGACAACACCATGTAACTCAATCTGAGATTAATATCATCGTAGTTACATAAATATTAAATGCTAATATTACCGAAAAATGATGATATAATCATATTGGGAGGATAGAAGGAAATGTGTTTGTGGAGAATAAGAGAGCTAAATCCTCTTCTTACATAAAAAAGAAGTTAATAAATGATAAGTAAATTTTTTAAAAAGATAGAAGAAGAAACATGTTATTTAGAAATATGGAGTTAATACCCAAAGAAACAGCTAGAAAAGTTGGAAATGGTTGCCTTGGGGGATAAAAAATCAGGAGAAAGGAAGAGTGCCATCTTCCTTTCAAAAGCTTGTAAAGATATTTATTATTTTAAACTAAATTTAAATGAAATTTAAATATGAACTGCATATTACATGATAGTATCGAATTACTGTTAAATTTCTTAGTTCCAACAATGGTATTACAGTTATATAGGAGAATGCCTTTAATTCTTAGAGATACGTGATGCATTATTTAGCGGTAAAGCAACACAATGTCTGTAATATTCTTTTAAATCACTCAGCAGAAAAAAAATGTGATAGACAGATGAGAAAATAAAGAAATGTGGCAAATGTAATTGGTGAATCTAGATAAAGGGTATATAGGTGTTAATCGTACTTTGCTTTCAACTTTTCTGTCGTTTTTAAAATTTTTCAAAATAAAATGTTTCGGGGAAAATTAGGTACATGTTTTACTCTGATAAAAATTAAAATTTAAGAATAAAACCCTTGGCCCAATGTCTGACATATATAGGTATATTAGCTATCATTAACATTTTCGTCATCATCATCATTTCCCACCAAGTGGTCCAGTTTATAGAAAAGAGAGTGATAGGCCACTGATTGTTATATCTGAATAATAAGAGGAAAAAATATTAACCAAAGACAATTTTCACTCCACCATTCACCCACCCACCTGCCTGAGGCCTAGGGCCTGATGCGTAGCCCTGGAATCATAATCAAATACACCCCTCCCTCTTACCTAACACTCATGCGCCACATCTAGGTGACAGTTCTGGTCACCTCTGGTTTGAGATGGTCCAGAGAATAGCCAGTGGCCCGGTTAAAGAAATATAAAGAAAAGACTACCTAACAATTGGGAGAAGATATTTGCAAACCATATATCTGATAAGGGGTTAATGTCCAAAATATACAAAGAACTCATACGTCTCAACAACAAAAAAACTAACAACCCAATTAAAAAATGAGCAAAAGATCTGAACAGACATTTCTCCAAAGAAGATATACAGATGGCCAACAGGCTCATGAAAAGTTGTTCAATATCACTAACTATAGGGGAAATGCAAATCAAAACTCCAATGAGGTATCACCTCACTCCTGTCAGAATGGCTGTAATTAACAAGACAGGAAACAACAAATGTTGGAGAGGGTGTGGAGAGAAGGGAACCCTTGCACACTGCTGGTGGGAGTGCAAACTGGTGCAGTCATTGTGGAAAACAGTATGGAGATTCTTCAAAAAATTAAGAATAGATCTACCATATGATCCAGCTATTCCACTGCTGGGTATTTATCCAAAGGACTTGAAAACGCAAAGGCATAAAGATACTTGCACCCCTATGTTCATCGTAGCATTATTCACAATAGCCAAGACTTGGAAGCAACCTAGGTGCCCATCAAGGGATGAATGGATAAAGAAGATGTGGTATATATACACAAGGGAATACTACCCAGCCATAAGAAATGATGAAATCTGGCCATTTGTGACAACATGGATGGACCTTGAGGGTGTTATGCTAAGTGAATAAGTCAGAGGGAGAAAGTCAAATAATGTATAATCTCACTCATAGTAAAAGATAAAAACAATGACAAACAGACACATAGCAACAGAGATTGCATTGGTGGTTACCAGAAGGGATGGGGGGAGGGGGAGGCGGGAGGGAGAAGGGTGAAAGGGGTGATTAGGCACATGTGTGTGATGATGGATTGTAATTAGTCTTTGCGTGGTGAACATGGTGTAATCTACACAGAATTCGAAAGATACTACGATGCATACTTGAAATTTATATGTTATAAACCAATGTTACTGCAATAAAAAGAAAATTTTTAAAGAGATATAAAGGATGTAGAATCACAAATCTTGAAAGGAACGGTCATTTAGGGTGCCTCTCAGGTGTCCAACATGGTGGATCTGGGTGACGGGGTGTTGCTCAGACTGAGACCAGCCACGCTGATCTTTACAGAATATGGCACCAGAGCTGTTGAAGGGTCTACACTGACTTCCCAACCCCAGGGCCATCCCAAGACCTGGAACCTGTTGTTTTATAACTATTCATTTATATTTGTGTTCCATTCACACTGGATTCTATTTCAAGTGACTTTTCTATCCACTTGAGAAGAGTCGTAAGGTCTTCCCAGAGTCTAGCCTAACAACTTGATGACTCATCTGCTAACAATAGAACTGCAGATTTAGAAATTTCAATGTGCACCTCTCCACCCTGGGTCACTTACAGATGCTTCAAGAAACTCCTTATAGAGACAACCTCAGAGGAACTCATCTTCCCAGGTGTCTGTTCTGAAGCGCCAGGTCATTTCTAATTAGTGCTGTCCACCTGAAGATTGAGTCCCCAGCCTCAGAGTAACGTATCATTCGTGTGTGTGCGCGCATGTGTGTGCGCACAGATAAACAAGCAAGTATTTACACAGTCAATCCTCATCATTCACAGATTCCAGGTTTGTGAATCCGCCTGCGTGATAAGATTTATTCGTAACCCCAGAATCAATACTCACGATGCGTTCACAGACATTGGTGGGTAAACCCAGAGTGGCACAAATTTGTTACTTCATGTGCACATTCCCAGTTGGGGCTGAACAAGGCGACACTCTGCCTTCTTGCTTCAGCTCTCGTACTGTAAACAAGCGTCCTTTTCGGAGTCTATTTAGTGTGACTCTTTTTTTTTTTGCATCTTTTGCTTTTTGTGGGTGATTTTGCTGTTTTAAACAGCGTAGCGCTGAAGCGCTGTCTGGTATTCTAAGCGCAGGAAGGCTGTGATGCGCCTCAGGGAGAAAACACAGGTGTGGGACGAGCTTCATTCAAGGGTGAGTTATAGTGCTGTGGGCTGTGAGTTCAATGTTAGTGAATCAACAACACACACTAGAAAAGGCATCTGTAAAGAGAAACGTACATAAAGCAAGGTTATGTATCAATCGGTTGACAGGAATGTGGACACCTGAGGCTCACAGGAACCCAACCCTGTATTTCCCCTAGAAGCAATGATTCAGTATCACCAGTTCGGTGTTTGTGGCAACTTTGTAGAACACAACTACTATATATAATAAGAATCAACTGCATATGTGTGTTCATGTGTGTCTATGAATGTAAGTTATATGTGTGTGTATGTATACACACATATATATATGTCTTTCCATTGGATTTTTGAAAAGTAATATGAACAGGTCCCCCTGGTTGATTTTTTTTAATTCTTCTCCCCAAAGCCCCCCAGTACACAGTTGTATATTCTAGTTGTAGTTCCTTCTGGTTGTACTGTTGATTATTTTTTTAAAACAACCATCAAATGTACTTCCCCCGAGGCAACATGGTAGAATTCTAGGATGTAGCTGAAAAGGGGCAGGAAAAATACAGAAAAAGTGTGGCAATAATCCAGCTGGCTGACTAGATGAGTCAGAGAATCACCCCCCTGTGCAGAACAGCTCCGGTCTCCTCAGCTGTGAGCCGCACCTCTCACAGCCAGCACCTCCAAGGACCCCATGGCTCTGGTCTGCAGTCACGGCACCTACTGTGGTCCTTTATGGCTGCTCCTGAATGATGCAGCTCTGGAGGCTGGGCCCCCGCAGATTGGGAGTGAAGATTTCTTCCCATGAGAAGAAAGGATGAAGGTGAGAACCTTCTGGCTCAGCCACGGAGTCTTCATAGAACGTAACCAATGCACAAACAACTCCAGCTACGTTATCTTGACCCCTGGACACCTAATTTAAGTATGATTATTTATACAATGTCTGGCACATAGTAGGCCTTCGACAAATATGAACAAATAATCATCTTAACATAAATGGTCATTCTTTCCCTTGAAAATATGATTCTGAAAGATCTGGCCCGTTCCTAATGATGGTTTTATTATTCTTAAGGACATTTTCTTTTCTTCGCATCAGAGAAACACATCTTCAATTCTGCAACAAAAGTCGCTGGGTAAAGACAATTTGATTCAGTGACATTGATTTATCGAAATTGCATGAGGAGAACATCAGCGCCAGAAACAGAAGCACGCACAGTAGGCGAGCAGCTGAGATGGGGTCCAGGCTCAACTTGGCCCATGCTGACACCGCTATTTTCACAGCTGGCACCTCCCGTCTACACAGCCTGGCACTCAGGTCCACACAGTTAGCTGGCATCCCAGCCCACAGAGCTAGAACCTAGTTTACACAGCTGGCTGGTAATGCAGTCCACACGGCTGGAACCCAGCCCCCACACCTGGAGGGTACCCCAGGGCATGCAGCTGGCACTCAGGTCCATACAGCTGGCTGGCACTTCAATCCTCACAGCTGGCAGGTAATGTGGTCCACACAGCTGGCACCCCAGCCCACACAGATGCTGACCTAGAGTGGCTGCCACACCAGCTGGGAAAGCTTCTTCTCATTGTCCCTTGCTCTTTGCCATGGAATCTGTGCTGGCCTCTGAGCATATCTCTCATGACTATTCTGTTCTCGCTAAATGAAACAAACTTCAATTACACTGAGAGGGAGTTGGGTAAGACACCCTAGCAGAGCTTCCTAGCCAGAAGGGTTTAAGATACAACCACAAGGAACCCCTTTCTCTGAAGATTCCCAGAAAGGGAGGCACTTACGGGTTTCTCAGATGGCAGGAGTGCAGTTCTCCTCTGGGGCTTCTTGGGGCTCCTTCGACCTCCCTAGGGGGAGGTGGGTCCCTTCATGGTGTCAGTGTTAATCCAGGCACAGCAAAGTCAAAAGCTTGGCCCAGGCCTCCATAAAGAGCCAGGGCCCTGTGAAGTCAGGCTCTGACCCACGTGAAGGTACAGTGACGGTGATGTGGGGACTCCACATTGCCCGAAAACCCACTAGGCAACCCTAGCAAAGATGAATACTGGAGTCAGATTGCAGATAAAGAGGAGCATTGTGGGAGTCAAGGATGCTGGACCAGACAGTGCACAGTGGGTCCAGCAGAATGTCAGGAATAGTGTTCTCTTGGGATGGAACATACTTTGAAGGGCACACGTGCATCCATACCTAACTCTTTATGATCTGTAAGCTTGTCTTTAAGCTCATCTCTTTAAAAGAGAACGCCTGAATGTGTCATCTATCAGAAACAGCTAGGGGTGAGAGACCCAGCAAGGTCATCCCCAAGCCCAGGCTAGGAATATCTCTGAGAGAATATCCAGGGAAGGCAGCTCACTTGAGCTCATGGTTCTTGGTCATCTATGGCACAGTGGCCCTCCACTCATTGTGCCACCTTGAGCACGCATCTTCCCCTCTATCAACCTCGATTTGCTCATCTTGAAAATGAGGATGATGACGCTTATCTCTCAGAAATTTCTTCTACTGTTGCCTCAGTCTGAGCTGGTCCAATTTGGTTCTCTCTCTAGGGCATTTTAAAGTGAGATGGAGAGATCACACAAGTTAGCCATGGATACTCTCCATATGCCCCTCCAGGTCCACTCTCCATTCTCTCTGCCCTGTTCTGTGTCCTGCAAAGCTGACCTCTATCTGTGCATTGCACCAACTGGCCTCCTTGACCTCCTGGATTCTAGTCCAATTTGCCCAACATGAGGCACCCACAGGAGATCGAAGAGCAGAAGGAGAGAAGGGAAGGAGAATTCATTCCTACAGTTTCCCCTCCTCTAGGCTATGGTTTGGCAGCGGCTAAATTCCTCCACCTAAGGCCAGGACTCTCCTCAGGCACCTCCTCTCCCATTGCCACAGCCCTTGCTGGTTCAGAAACTCCATTCCCTCCCTTTGCCCCTTCTGATCTACTGGAGGAAATGGTTTCCCACATCGCCAGCCCCAGGGCACTTCAGCATCCCTTGTTGGTTTCCTTGCACCCTGCACTGGTAAATAATCCCTTCCTTAAACTCTTTGACTACTCTTTTCCATCAGGCCATCTGTGTCCTGCTGGACCCTTGACAATATAGAAAGCCAAGCTGGAAAGCTTCAAAGATTTAATGACTTGAGGCCACAACTTTGGGGGCAGTTATGATGGCCCTTGCAGAAGCAGGATCACATGACTGTAGAGAGAGTCAAAGGGGCAGAGTAGCTGCCTGATGACTTCCCAGGACCCACGAGACCTGGCCGAGCATCCCACACGGGAGTCTATGAGTCACCTCAAAAGAAACTTCTTGTGGCCGAGCTAGCCTGAGTGGGCTTCTGATTCTCGCACTCATTGACGCTTTGCACTCCTTGATTGAAATAAAGGTCTCTCCTCATCCCCCTCCAGGAGGGCAGCTGACTGCAACTCCTACTGGCAAAAGGACCCGTCTCTTCTTAGACACCAAGTGTCAAATGAGCGGATTCTGTCAAGTCTTGAGCACACTGTTTCCTCAGTACCCGGCCTAGCACCTGGGGAGAGGAGGCACTCAATGCATCATATTGAATGAATCAAAGAAAATAATGTCCCAACAAATGCACTTGTTGGTTGCACAGGCACAAGATCATTAGAGAAGATGCTCAGTTGAGAAGGACTGCTGGGCATTCTAATTGGTTGAACACACAGCGGAGTCTATTTTTCTCTTCTACCCAAACCGCCTTTGATTTATCAATGTTCTAAGAAGCCGGCTGTCCATGGCTGACCAGGAATTCCCTCCCGGGCTCGGAGAGCCACTAGAGGAGGAGGAATTTGCCTCTGGGTGCACCAGACCTGAGCATTTTGCTTTCTGGTTTTCAAATGTGAAGAGCAACAATAAAACATTGAGGAAAGAACCTTGGGCTGGAGGTAGAGGGTAAATATTCCAAGAACTGTATGTAGGGTCTCAGAATTGGAAGGAGTGCTCAAGGTTGGCAAGTCCAGTCTCACACGAACCGTAAAAGAGGCCTCTGCAAAGGCTGGGGAGCCCTCCTGGCCAGCTCAGAGAGGTTCTGTGCCTCCCACAGTTGTCACTCTCCCACCAAAGGCCCGGCATTCCCAAGAAGGCAGGTAAGTGGGTGTTCAGGGCTCACCTGCAGGTACGGACAATGGGGTGACGCTGTCTTCACTGAGGGTTTCACAGGACACACAGCAATACAGGCAGCACATGGAAGTGGCAGGGACAAGGGCAGGGTGGGCAGTCATGGTCATGCCCTGGCCATGCCCCCATGAGCACCAGGTCTCCCAGGGCAGGTGCTTTGGCCAAGCAGGCCCAGTCGATGCCTACACTGCCCACAGCAGGGTCCTCTTCACAGAGCCCGAGCGCCCACCGAACGGTGCCGCATCTCTGTCACTTCATTTGCAGTAGGCAGGGACAGCCACCATCACCCTTAGGAACCTGGGCTGGAGCTGCTGCCACTGAGAACCTGCCACCTCCACCAGGTTGACCGGCCAGACCAAGCCTGCAGGGCCAGGTCCATTTCACAGAAGCTACTATTGCTCAGAACTGCTCTCTCAGAAGTGTATGTTGCATTACATTACATTACATTATATTCCATTGCATTGCATCCCATTTCATTGTGTTATATTACATTACATTACACTGCATCACCCCCATTTTACAGATAAAGAAACTGAGGCCCAGAGGGGTTAAGTCACTTGTCAAAAGCTAAGAAAAAGAGAAGCAATGATGCAAACCCCAGGTGAGCTCAGAAGCACAGGATCTTTCAAGAGTAACCGGTGTTTGATGGAGAGTGAAAGGGGAGCAGGCAGAGGGAAGGATCAAATCTGACTGGAAAAGAGGAGAGGCTTCGAGGAAAACACGGGCTGAGCCTTCAAGGTTAGGCAGAGTCTCCTGGTGTCAGGAAAAGGGCATTGCAGTCAGGGGCACAAGAGAGCATGAGCTCAGAGGCACCAGATGCCCTGCTAAGTTGGGGAAACTGCAGTCACTCAATAAATGCTGGCCCCTACAATTGCAGCACCCACTCTGCACAGGACCCTGGGCCAGGCGCTCTAGATTCATTCAACAAACGTTGATCAAGTGCCTCCCAGGTGCAGGCTCTGTTCTAGGAGTTGGGAATACAGCCTTCCACAAGATGGACAGAATGCTCTGTCCCATGGGGGCTTACGCTCTAGTGAGAAAGACAGACAACAAAAAAATAGTAATAACTAACTCTGTAGTATGTTAGGTGATAAATGCTATGCAGAGAAATGAAGCAGGAAAAGCGAATTAAGCAGGAAGTTTTGAAAGAATAAGATGGTCAGGGAAGACTTCATTAGAAGGACATTTCAGCAAAGACTTGAAGGAGTAAGAGAGCAAGTCATTCAGATATGTAGGGGAAGAGCATTCCAGGCAGAGGGAACAGCCAGTGCAAAGGTCCTGAGGCAGAGGAGTTCTGGGTGTTTGAGGAGCATCAAGGAGACAGTGGAAGGAGTGGGAAGAATGTAGCTGGACTGAATGGACTCTAGATCACCTATTGGGGGGCCATTTTGTGCCTCAGTTTCCTCATCTATATAAGGAGTGCATCTTTCTCAGTCACCCAGGGACCAGGACACTCTATGCCTATGGTTTCCACTCCCTCTCCCTGGGGTCTGAGTCTTTTTCTGTCTCAGTGAAAGGCCCTCAAGTAAAAGCCGAGGGGCAGCTGGCTGGGAAGCTGGAGAAGGCAGCACAGGGAAGTGCGCAGGGCAGACAGGGGAGTGAGGGAGTGGGGTGCGGTCTGGGGAGAGGGGGGTAGCAGACAATCCCCATGTTATCTGGACAGGGCTTGTGGGCCAGGAGGACGGAGTGGAGAAGAGGGTAGGGAGGAGGCTGGGTCGGCTTCCTCAGTCCCCGGGGTGCCATCTTGGCTGGGGTAGGAGCCCTACTGGGGAAGCCATTGTAGGGGAGGGGGTCACCCCTGTGATGTGAGTGCTCCTCCCCTCCCCAGGCCAAGTCAGAAGGAGGGGCCTCGGGTCCCTCAAAGATAGGGCCAGCGAAGAAATCTCTCAGAGACTCCAACTGAGCTCCTACTCTGCGATGGCACCCTGCCCCTCTCCTGCCCGTGTCCACCCCACGTCCCTCCCCTGCCTGTCCACAGCTTCTGCAAGTCACCAGGACCCCCTGGTGAGCTAGCTCCAGGCCCACGGCCAGCTCTGGGATTAGAGAAAGGGCTGTCGTTTCCAGGGCGGCCCCAAGGGATGGGGCATTTCTAAGAGGAAGAGGATGTCCCCACGATAGGTGGGCATGCGCAGCTTAAACTGTGCCCGCTCTGTTCCCCTCACTCCCTTAGTTCCCCAATAGAGAAACTAAGAGACCAGTGCCATGCAGAGCAAGGCCGAGACACACAGAGAAACAGGAAAGATAGACCAGAGAGGCTGAGAACTAGTGAGACAGAGACAAGGAGAGACAGCAAAGTGGAGAGAGATACAGAGGCAGGGGTAGGAGGGGACCCTGAGACACAGAGAGGGAGAGATGGAAAACAGAGAGACAGACAGAGACAGAGAGGGAGGGAGAGAAATAGAGGGAAGGACAGACAAAAGGGCTGAGAAAAGCAATGAGACAGGGACAGAGGACAGAGGGATTCCTGGCTTCAGCAGGAGGACCAATGATGGCTGTCCCTGACATTGGGACCCCCTCATCTGTTTGTAGAGGCCACGGGAGATGCAGGATGGAGGTGTCTCCTACCCCAGGCTCCCAGTAGGGCTTCTAGGAGACCTCTCTTCCCAAACAGCCAGGAGGACCCCATCACTTGCCCTCTCTGAAAAGTTCAAACCTTGCCCCTCCCACCCACACAGGCTCCGGGCTCGCTGACCTGCCGGCGTGGGGAGGTCCACCCCGGCGCGGGCAGGGCAGGCCTGGGCTGTGGGCACAGATGCTGAAAATCAACTAAAAGTAATAATCAAGTAATAAAGCCAACTAAAAGTCCACCTCTTTATATTATCACCAGGTCCTGGCACTTCTAAACATCCAGGGATAAAACACTCTCCCCCAAAAAATTCTTTTGCTGGCAAAATGCTAACAATTGCTGTTTCTACCACTGAGTTCTAATATAAATATTTAATATACATAACGTATATTCAAATTAGCCCTTTTTTATTACTTATCCTTTAACGAACATCGTACTCTTCACGGACGTTAATCCAGACCCTTTCGGTCATACAGTTGACCCCCACATGAGGGGCTTCAGCTCTGTTTCCAGAGTGTTCCAAAGCTCAGAATCATTCAAGCTCGCTTCAGGCGCACTGTATGTCTCCAATTCCTGTGACACTACATATTCCTGTGTTTAAACAGAAGCTTCTACGTAAATAATAATAGTGTGTAATGAAGTGATGGTAAAGATAGTCTTTGAAAAACAAAGAAACTGAACCTGAGTTACTTCCATTCTGTCTTTCTATGTGACCACGTGGAATTTTTATTTGTGTATAAATTTTTAAAGCAGTGAAACAGAATGCAAACTGCAAAGTGTACTATCTTTTGTTTGGAAAGTGCAAATTCTAGCTCTCACATGAACTACTTTACTGAATTTGGATAATATCTTTAACATTGAAATGAATTCGTTTTTAATGGTTGCCTGTTTTAAAACTCAAGAGTGAATCAAGAAAAGAGAAACTGTAATGTTCATTTGTTATTGCAACAGACCAATGCGTAGGTATAAGTTTTCCCTTTTTTCAAAACATATATTACCATAATTTAGAAGTATTAATCCATTTTTTTAAACTTTTGTACTGGAATATTTTATTTATCTTTACTTTTTCCCTGGTTTGATGTGTATATGAAGTTCAATACAAGATAATTTTTTTTAAAGATTGGCACCTGAGCTAATAAATGTTGCCAATCTTCTTTTTTTTTTTTTTCCTGCTTTTTCTCCCCAGATCCCCTCAGTACATAGTTGTGTATCTTAGTTGTGGGTCCTTCCAGTTGTGGCATGTGGGAAGCCACCTCAACATGGCCTAACAAGCGGTACCATGTCTGCGCCCAGGATCCAAACCGGCGAAACCCTGGGCCGCCTAAGCAGAGAGCATGAACTCAACCACTTGGCCATGGGGCCGGCCCCAATACAAGAGAATTTTTACGGAGTTTCCTTTCTGGCCTTTATGATTACTGGTTCCATTTTATAAGTAGGACTGAAAATAGTTTATTCAACAGAGGAGGCAGACTTTAAAGATCGATCTACTCCAGATGGCAAAATGCACCACTGCCCCCGACCTAACTGATGGCCTGGACTGACCCCCATCCCACGCACCTCGCTCGCTCATCCTCTCCCCTTCCTAGGTGGCCCCTCCACTTCCTGGGAGAACTGAGACCAGCTCTGTTCCAGGCCCCATTCTCGTAAGCCCCCTGGGCTCAGGGTAGAGGAGTGGGCAACGCGAGAAGAGCTCTCCACCCTCCTCACTTCAGTCACCATCTCTTACAGGAATGCCCTCCTGGGGGCTCAGCCACTCCGCCCCCTCCACACCCCTGCCACACCTGACCTCGAAGTCATACCTGCACCTCCCAGGAGGACTCTGGCCCTGGCTCAGGGTCATCCTCTCTGCTCCATCTCAGCCAGGCTGACCTCACTGTCCACCCCTTTGCCTTTCCAGCAACTTGACAACTTCAAATCGAGTGAAAGTCTACATTCCACAAAAAGCATCTCAGTCCATGGCACCCACATTTACCCAAATACTCAAAACAAAACCCACGTTCACCCCGACTCCTAACCCAGCAGCAAGTCCTGGCAGCTCTACCAAAACCCCAAAGCCCCCATCCCAAATGCACCCCAATGCCAGCCCAGCCATCCATCTCCACCTCCACCACCCCGGCCAGGTCCCTGTCACCTCTTGCCAGACTCCCTCGGTAGCTTCTCCACTGGTCTCCCTTCTTCCACTCCTGCCCGTTCCAGAATATTCTCCACATGGCGGCAAGGGTGACCTTTTAAAATGTTTATCAGATGAGGTCACTCCCCTGCTTAAAACCCACCATGGTTTCTCATTACACTTAGAGTAATTTCCAAATTCCAAACACCGGCCGAAAAAGGGCCAACCCGACCTCGCCTGCTTATTCCCTCTAACCTTTCTTCTACAAATCTCCCTACCACTCACTTTGTTTCTGCTACGCTGGCCTTCTTGCTGTTCCTTAAGCATACCAAGCTTTTCCCACCTCAGGGCCTTTGCACCCACTGTCTCCTCTACTTGGGATGCTCGTCCCACAGATGTTCACGTGGGTGGCTTCTCCTCTCACAGGCCTTCATCCCAATGTTACCTACAGAAAGCCCTTCCCTGACCATCCTGCCCGTGACGCAGTCCGTCCTCCACTCCACCCTTCACCCCTCTTCTTCGCTTTTGTTACTCTTCACGCTGTCTGAAGGTTTCGATTTTTTAATTTGTACCCTAGTTTAGGAAACTTTGTTTTCTAGGCTAGGCCCAGAGCCCAGGAGAGTGCCTGAAACACCACAGATACTCAGTGAAGATTGTTTTGAGTGAATTAATCCACCAAATCCCACTTTATTCCACTTCTGGAATGGGACACTCTGACAGGCTCTTCTACTCAAAAACAATTACATACTGCACAACACATGGTTTGTCCGTTATTGAACTCTCATGAGATGGAATCGATCTCTAAGGGGCTGGAAGGAAAAGACCGTGAACGATAGACAATAGTGAGGCGTGGGGGTGCAGTAAGAGACGCAATCTCAGGCCTGAGCCTCGAGCCAGCGGCACAGTAGGAGAGCTGACCCTGAGACTCAGAATTAGCCAAAAATCCTAAAAGGGGCTCAGAAAGACTTCTGGTCAATGGTACCCTCTGTTGCCTAGCACAAGTAAAAATAAGTCTTCTCTGGAGGAAAGCACCCTCAATTTATTGGCCCAGATTTCCCACAGATTAAGATCAACCACATATAAACTCACATTCAAAGAACACCAAACATACAAGCCCAGAAAGCAACATGAGTAAGAGCAGAATCAACAAAGAACAGATTTAACGCCCCCCAACACACACACACAAAGACTTAGGGTACCCGAACTGAGATACAGAATATAAAATAACTTTCTATGAAATGCTTAGAGAATCACAAAAATGAGCAACAACGAGATTACAAAAACAAACTCTCCCCTCAAAAAAAAGCCCAACTATACAGATTTTTTAAGAATTATTATGGAAGGTAGAGGGTCATTTTATATAAAGAGATCAAGGGAGCTTCTCTGATAAGTTAGCATTTGAACTGAGACCTGAAAGATGTGAGGACACGAATCTTGCATCTATCTGGAGTGTTCCAGGTGGAAGGAAAGCCACTGCAAATAGGAGTATGTTGGTGTGTTCAGTAAACAGGAGTCGAGGGGCTTTAAAGTCAACTGAGTGAAGGGAGGGATGCAGATTAGGAGGTGAGAGAGGCAAAGGGGCAGGACCACGATGGGCTCGTGGCTGATGATGGGAACTCTGTGTTTTATTCTGAGTGAGATGGCAGCCACTGGAGAATTTGAGCAGAGAAGTGACATGATCTAATTTTTGCTTGTAAAAGACCACACTGACAGTCATTTGATAAATAGAAAGGGGGAGAAAGGGCAAGAATAGAGGCAGGGAGTCCAATTGGAGGCTATAATAGTCATCCAGGCAAGAGATAAAAATGGCTTAAATTAGAAGAGCAGACTTGGTGATGGTGAGAAATGAAAAATTTAGGATATATTTTAAAAATAGTGGCAAGATTTCATTGATTAATTGAAAGTGGGGTGTGAGAGAAGGCAAGGAACCAAGGACAACTTCAAGATATTTGGCCTGTGTAAATAGAAAAGTAAAGTTGCTGTTAAAGGAGACCGAGAAACCAGAGGAAAGAGTAAGTTTGAAAGGAAAGAGTCAAGAGTTTGGCATGGGACATGTCGAAATTGAGGTGTTCGTTAGACATCCACGTGGAGAGGTCAAGTAGGGAGGCCAACATGTGAGTCTGGGTTCAAAGGATAAGGATGGGCTAAGGATGTAAATTGTAGTCATCAGTGTCCAGATGCTATTTAAAGCCATCCAACTGGATGAGACCTTAGGGGTTGAACTGAAGTAGAAACAAGAAGAAGTTTTTGAGGTCCTGAGGACAAGATGAATCTGTAAGGGACTGAAAAGACAAAGCCAATGAAGTAGAAAGAAAAACAAGAGAGACTGATGACCCAGATGCCAGGTGAAGAAAGCATTTCAGGAGAGAGGGAGTGGTCAGCAGTGTCAAATGCTCTCAGAAGTCATGTAAAATGGTTCCTGAGAACCACTGGTTTCTGAGATTGACCATGCAATATGCAGGTCATCAGTGACCTTGACCAAAGCTATTTCAGTAGAGGGACAGGGACAGGAGACTGATCCGATTGAGCCCAGGAGAGGGACACTGATGACAGGAGAGGAAGCACAGAGAATGGGTGACTCGTGAGGAGCTGTGCGGTGAAAATAAGCAGGCAAATGGAATGGAAAATAAAGGGAAATGTGAAGGTCAAGGTCAGTTTCTGGCAAAGAAAAGGGACTTGAATTGAGTAGAGGGCAATTGATCTCCAAACCACGAAGCTCCCTGACTTGACAGCATCCGCACAGACTACAGAACTCTAATCGACTTGTTGCCAACTTTGGGGATGGGGTGGGGTATGAAAGCCCAGGCATTAGGCTACTCCTTTATCTCCCAGCTCCCCATTCCTAGCCAGGCTCTGAGAACTTCAGCATTGCGCAAGTGACTTGAAAATCTAATTGGCCTAAGGCTCTGCAGTTGTAATTACAGCCAGAGCAGGCCTCACCCCTCATTACCCTTTGTGATCAGGCCAGGGGAAACTCTGCTCAAAAGAAGTGCGTAATTGATAAAGTGAAGTAAGGTGGGGGGACTGCTAGCTGGGGAGAGGAATAATTTCATTATGGCATGGCTCTACCAGGAGCCCAGTGTGAAGGCAGAGACGGGGTGTGAAGCAGCAAACACGATCTCAGCTACTCCCCAAAGGATCGACAAAGCAAAGGACCAGCCTTGAAAATTTTCAGCAAATGCTTGCAGTTGGTGAAAACATCTGGCAAGTGCTCTTACACAGATCCAGGAAAAGGGAAACCGAAGCAAACACAGGGGTAGCACCCCACATGTCCTGGGCTGTTGGTCACCACTACGTGCACATCCTCTTTACAGTTTGTCCGTGAATTCCCACCACCCCCCGAACTCTATGCACAGGGTATAATTATCCTCATCTTACAGATGTGGCTCACATGTGAAGCATTGCCCATAATTGGTAACATTTTCTGAGAATTTAGAACATGCAGATACTGGGCTAACGCATTGTGTTATTTCATGAATCCACACAGCAGTTCTGTGAAGGCGACACAAGGTGACTTGGTATGGTACAAAGGTTCCACAGCCCATAGGAGCAGAGCCTGGATCTAAATGCAGAGAGCGCTGACTCCAAAATTCATGCCCTTTCACTAGGCTGTGCTGTCTTCTGCCATTTGTCCCTGCCCATCTGTGGTTTCCAGCAACCTGACCCCAAGAGGGCTAACAGGTGATGACTGAGTGTGTGAGCCAGTGGACATCAGAGCTCTTGACGCCCGCCTCCTGCAGCCCCGAATTCCATCTCCTGTGGGGCTACAGGAGGCTGTGGGAGGCTGTGCCATCCGCAAGGAGCTCACCCTCCCTGTCTGCCAGCACGAGAGTGCCCTGTGCCTTTGTCGTTGCCCTTGTCTTAGCTCCATTGTGTCTTCCCCAAGCAGCAGCCGGGACCTGGGGTGACTCTCTTAGGCAAGAGAAGATTTTCTGTCAAGTGTTCAGGAAATGACCTAGCAGAATGAACTTGACTTGCAGCCCAATAACTGGAAAAAAAAAATCCCAGTTGCACCACGCACTTGCTGTTCTTGAATAAACTGCTTCACCTCCAAGGTTAGCTCCCTTATCTTAAAATGAAGATAACAGTCCCTATCTCATAGATGGTCACATGGAATCAAGCACGGGCAGCCCCTCACTCATACCTGGAATAAAGAAGTGACTCCACGATTTCAGTCCTCTGCCTCTCCCTCTCTCCACTTATCTCTAAGATAAGACTCGTTTTTGGTGTGCCTCATGAGGCTGCTGTGGGTGTGAAATGACATCATCCAGCCTGGCAAATTTTAGGCACTCGGTAAATGTTCATTAAAATCAAATATCCTGAAAGGATGGACTTCATGTTGTCACTGAGAGGCCTCAGCCTGTGCACAGTGAGCTGAGGGGACTGGCAGGAGGGTCCAGCCCATTTTGGACAGCCAGTCCTAACCCAGGCCTGCAACCTCGGGTCTGGGCAGGCCTTTGCCCCTTCATCACAGAGGCTCTGAAAGGGCCCTGGCTCTCAGGGAAAGATTCGGCATGCACAGTGAAGTCAAAGTGGTCTTTCTAGAAGGCAAAGCTAAGCCTACCTCTCCCCCAAGCTAAAAACTCTGCAATGGCTCCCTGTGGCCCTCAGGATCAAGTTCAAGTCCTTGACCATATTTGACAAGCCCTTTGTGATCCAGCCTGTGTTCACATCCAGCCTCACCTTCTGTTGCTCCATTTCTCTTTGTCTACAGCTCCAAACACCCTGAGTTTCTTTCAGGTCCTCAAGGGATGGGTTCAGCCCCTTATCATACACCCCCAGAGCATCCCAAGTGTCCCCTTTCATGACACCCATCACACGTACCAGGCACGTTTTATGTCTGTCTACACCACAAGAACATAGATTGCATGAGGGTAGAAGGGTCGAATCTATGCCTGTCTTGCTCATGATTATATTCCCCGTGCCTAGCACAGAGCCCAGCGCATACTGACGACCGAGCATATTACTCTTGCAACCAGAAAAATACATTACTATTCCCATGAGTGAGAAATGTCACTTTCTCTGTGTTCCCCACCATCTTGCTCACCCTGGCAAGCCAATGCAGGGCTCTGAGGCCTACCTCTGCAAAGAGAGCAATTCTGACCCCAGCCAGGTCTCGTGGCATGGGGGGAGGCAAAGGCAGAAGGGTTGTTACAGTCTACGTGTCCTTGAGGCTTAGAGAGCAGTTGTCTGCAGTGCCAGAAAGCATGTGCTCACGCACACACACACACATGCCCATGGATTCACTCCATGCCTGTATATGAAGGTGCACCTGTCTCAGCGGAATGTCTCCAATACAAGGGTGCATCTCTGTGCATGTGTATTTACATGAGTAGCCCAACTGCTTTCTTAAAGTCCCTCTTATATGCTTCCATCTTTTCCCCAAAGTCTCTTCTCTCTTGGACCACCACTTGGCTCTTTCTTCTCTCTCCTAGCCCATTAATATCCCATTAATATTTTCTTTCTTCTCTCTCCCATTAATAGCCCATTAATATCCCTCTCCCCTGTTGTTCAGAGTAATTCAGCTCTTTTCCCAGACTCACACACCCCACTCAGTTTCTTTGCTCAGCAAGACAAAAGTCCCGCAGTTAATCGGACCTACCCTCTTTAGAAAGCATTTCAGCTCTAATCTATTTTACTTAAGGATAATCCCAGAGGTCTCACCCAATCCCCAACCCAAGCCATTTATCAAAGCAGCTCTTCCAAGCGCATCTGTCATTTGGTCCAAGAATCTTTCATTCCAGCTGCTTAGAGGATAACATGAAAGACAACACTTCCTCTTTAGAGTTACAAATCATACATAAAATCAAGGTGGGGTCCTCCCCCATCCAGCAGTGCTGCGGATGCGGCATACACGGTTGATGCGGTTTACACGGGTCTGGCTGGGTATAGGAAAAGGAAAGAAATTCACGCTGGGCGAGCGCCTATGTTTGCCCAGCCTATTCCTTGATAATTTATGACACTGTCTAATTTCATTCTCACAACATTATTCTTAGGCTTAGATAAAGAGACTGAGGGTCAGAACGGGTTAGTAACTTGTCCCAGGCCAGAGAGTGAAGGGCAGAACTAGGACCTGAACCCAGATCTGTCTGACTCCTGGATCCATACTCTTTCCACTACACCAGGATGCACCCTCTCAGTATATCTAAATGCTCTGAGGTCAACATTGTGACAAGGGCTCTTCAGTGTGTACAAAATACAGAAGTCATATTTGCAGAGAGAAAGAGACGAAGGGGGGAAGCTTTTGGTGTGTGGTCAACAAGGAGGAACAGATCACAGCATGCTGGAGCTGGGCGGTACCTCGGATTATTTTGTCTAACCACCTCATTTTACAGACAGGAAAACCGAGGTCCAGAGAAGAAAAGTGACCTGCCCATGATCACGCAGTAAGTCAGTGCCAAGTCAGACTAGGTGTCAGGTCCGATTACCGTCTGGCCGAGCTCGTTGGACTAAACCCCCCTGCTATTCTGCAGATAATTCACGTCTTATTCTGATGCTGATTTATAAAAGTTCCTAGTGTCTTCCAGAACTTGAGATCAAAAATACTTCTGTCCCAACCAGGAAAAAACTGGTGAAAGTTCTCTTGCCTGGAAGCCCCCACATTTCCTGCCTCCTGAGCTCATCAATCAAGAACTAGAAGCACCCCCTGAAGGTCACATCCACAGCCTTTGGATGGTCCAGCAGCTGAGGGTCATGGCTGATGCTATGGATGCTAAGTCTTGGTCAACATGCTTTCTGGAGATGCAGGTACCACTCTTTGCTTTCCAATGAAAAAGGCTGGATTGTTTCCCATCCCAGCAGTCAAATCTTTCCCACCATCACGGGGCAGATCTAAGGCTGCTCATAGGAGAGCTGATGATGAAATGGAGGTTTTCACTCCTGCCAACTTTGGAGCCAACCCAGACCTCTCCATCTCTGGTGCAGTGCGGCACTGCTGAAAACTCAAGACTGAATGCAAAAAGATATGCATTTGGCTCAATACGTAAAAACCCTCCAGCAATAAATTTAAGCAATTCCGTTTGGGGATCTCACAATTTCCTCCACTCAGACCAACTGCTTTTTATTTCAAATGTTCCTAAAGGAAATTGGCCAATTGCTTACTTCAACTGTCAATGCCATTGCGCTGAGCCTGACAACAAGACACAAATACAACCTGGAGATGTCTCTGAGTTGGATCCTAAGAAAACTGGACGCTGGAACAGGGGCCCAGCCCAGAGGGTCTGTGGACATTGACGCCATAGGAATTCCGCAGAGCTCCCACAGAAGAGAAAGAAGGTGGCGGGGGCCTGGACAGGGCTCCGGAGAAGTAGTAATAAGGGACTGCCACTTCCACCTTGATCTACAGATTGACAATTATGTCCTAAATCCAAGGGTGCGAGGTGACCTCCAGCCACCCTGGGATGGCATCAGCAGTCAAGGGGACCAACTAGAGGAGGCAGGAGGAGCATTAGCGTCCAAGGAGTCTGATTTTAACCACAGCAGCTCCATTTTTGAGCGTTTCTACGTGCCAGATGCTGCGCTAAGCACTTTACATGCACAGCTGCAGTAAATCCAAACTCCTTACCTTGTTCCCTGGAACGAGGCCTAGTACCTGCTAAGGACTGCACAAGCGTTAGCAAATGTTGTGGCTGTTAACGAGGCGCTCCCAGCGGACCCCCAAGCCAACTCTCACTGGCTTGGAATAGACGAGCTGATCCTGTGAGTTCCTAAGTCACCCGAGTATCGGAGATGGACTTGGCTGAAGGCGCTGACCATTCGAACTGTCCCCGGTTGGACCAGGACATGTTTGGTTGGTTGGACCCCCAGTTTGTCCCAGTTTGGACCCCCAGCTTCCTGACCCTATGGATGATGCATTCTGAGCACGTCTTTCCCTGGGAGCCCATGCAGGCTGACTCAGAAATGGCGCATGTCCAGTCACCCGCACCAGTAAAGATGCTTCCCCCACCCTCACCTGGGCAGGAAAGGTTTCCCCGACACTTCAGAAAAAAGGAAGGAGGAATTTACCTTTTACAGCCAAAGCAGAGTTGTGGCAAGCGACTCCTGACTCCAGCATTGCCATGACAACACCTGGGAGACATCCCTGGCTGAGAGCGGAGGTCTGTGAAGCTGAGTGGCTGTCTCAGGTGAACAGGTTCCGGGAAGGTTTCTCCAGACTAAGGAGAAGGGGGCAAGAAGGGACTTCATAAATGAACCACTCCCCCTTACAGGCTTGGTCTGCGGACACTGCAAATTAGAAGCAGGTCTCCTGGTGACCAGTCCCTTTTGAAATGTGCCGTCTACAGGGCTTCTGAGCTCCACTCCCCGCTTCCCTCCCGGAGAGCACCTGCCGCTTCCTTTCTCTCCATAGCCTTCCAGCCTCCAGAATGAGTCTTGGACTGTTGGTTTGACCCCCAACACCCATACCAAAGCTGGCTCGTAGTCACAAGAATAAGCTGAGCATCTCCTATTTCCTGGCAGCAGGCCAGACACTAAGGATACAGTGATTTTTTAACAATGGGTATTCTGCATTCCCTAGAAAACAGAGCTCGGGCCAAAACAAACACAAAGACTCCGTGAATGTCAGCATCCAAGGAAAGAGTAGAGAAGAGTAAATGAAAAAGAAGTGGGCTAATCAAATCCAGCCCAATGCATTAGAGATGTGGAGACATTGTGAGATACGCAATGATACGGAGAAAATCCTATTCTCAAAACTCCTCTCGGGGAGAATATGCTCTGGGCTTAGAGAAGACTCTGATACACCAATTGTGGGGTGGAGCCTCAAGGCGTATGCTTAAGAAATAACAAGGGCCTTACTGCCTTCTAAGGAGCCTGGGTCTGTTAACTGTAGCCCTGGTGTGGTGCCGGTGGGGTATACAAGTTTGGGGAGAGCTACACTGCTCAGGATGGGAGAGGAAGGAGCAGGACCACTCCTCCCCCTGCCCTGACCCCCCTCCCGATAAATAACGAGTGGACACGTAAAGAATGTTGATCTGAAGGGGTGCCAAATTTTCACCCCTCCCCAGGTACCCACAGTCTGACTCTATTGTGGGAAGTCACACCAACGCTGGGAGACAAAGTGGCTATAAAGCAGGCACCTGAAGGGTGGCCAGCAGTCCACATTACATGTCCTGAAGAGTGAGGTGGCCTGGAGCTTATTCGGCCTGCTGAGATGGACCAGGTGGCCAGCAATGCTTCACACTTTAGAGAGGACCTCACGCAGAGGCTAAGCCTGCAGGGTCTGCTCCGGGCCAAGGAGGCACCAATGCTGAAGGAACCAACAGTGACTCAAGGCGCTGGACGTTGCAGCAAGGTGGCCTGCAGTTTAGCTCACAAAGCAGATAATGCTGCCTTCTCCATCTGCGGCACAGAGGGGTGTAAAGCAGGACTCCCCTGCCCTGACTGGGGGAGACAGCTATGCAGACAGAAAATTTCCATCCACCGCCACTGAGGGCTCTGGTCACATGGTCCTTGGTGCTGCTGGAGCCCAGAGAAGCCGTTTTTGGAAGGACAGATAGTCTCAGGGAAAGCTTCTCAGAGGAGGGAAGGCTGGGGTGGGGGGAGCGGACAGGGAAGGCGAGAGAAGGAGAGGATGAAGGAGGGTAAAGCAGTTCCAAAGGGAAGGAACAGGATGAGCAAAGGAACAAAGGCATGAAAGGCCGAAATACGTACAAGGAACAAGTCACTCAGAATGTTGGAGCAGAAAGTACAGCCCAGTGAATGGCGAAAGATGATTCTACAAGAGAGGAAAGAAGGAGCGAGATTGTGAAGGGTCTCGGATGCCATGTGATACCTGGACTTTTTCTTGAAAGATGATGGGCACCATTGAAGGATTTTCACCTTGGGGATGATGCAGTCCCATTTCTAAGCCTTATCTCTTAAATTTCTTCATCTTAATGCCCCATTTCTTTCTTTCCAACTGCCTGCATCCTGGCTATTCTTTAAGGCTTCCCTGAAAGCCCGCTTCCCTCAGCAAGTCCTCAGGACTTACACAGGAGTCTCACTGCCTTTCCTTTGACCTTTAACCCAGTCTCAGGGGACCCATGTCTGGATCTGGCCCCCTCACTAGACTGTGGATCCTAAAAGACAGGGCTTTGCCAGAATCATTCCTGCATTCCAGTTCCTTGCGCTGCCTGGAAAAAGTGTTCTGAAATGTAAAGCATTGCTAAAGGTCTACTGCTGCCACTACTATTATGACAACTAGCATATTATCAGTGTTTGCATTATTGGAGTTCCTTAAATATTGAGTAATCCATTAACTGTGGAGACCCCAATTCCTGCCAGTGAAATCCCATTGGAGTTGATTAACCTGAATGAAAGGAGTTTAGGATTTGAAGTCTGAGGAGGTGAATTAAAATCCTGGTCCCACAACTAACCGAATGAAGAGATGTCAAATCACAAAAGGTCTGTTGAAGGAAAATGAGAGAGTTAAGAAGGGTCTGGGGGTCGGACTCCCCAGGAGCAACACCTGGTAAAACCCTGGCCCCTTAGTCCAGCTGGCCAACAGTATGTTTACACATGAGGGGAGCCAGCCCCAACACCAGCCAAATGGGACAGACTCCATCCCCACACCTTACAATTGAAGCCAGGAGTCAGCCCCAGTGCACCCCCTTAGAAGCTTCCAAGCGTGTAAAATGGGTCTTGTGGCAGCCCAGCTGTGAGTTCCCTGAGAATGGGCCAGGGCAGGGCAGGTCAGAGTGTCCACATGACCAGGAGAGGCCCAGAAGTCAAGGGATCCCTGTGACCTCGGTCTTCTTCAGCCTCCCAGACACTGAGCACCTGGGAAAACCAAGACAGCTCCATGGAGGTGTCTTGCAGCTCCATAGGAGCAGGTGCGGGCTTGCTGACCAGCCCTGCCGGTGGCTCCCTGTCATCATGGAAGGGCAGACCCACCCCCAGGGAGCTCATGGTTTCTGCAGGAGACAAAGCAACCAGGGCTTAGATGGAAATTGTCAACAAACCCAGACACGATGACATGAAGGGTCGTCTGGCCACAGTCTGTGTCCTCCATTGCTCACCAAGGTGGACACAGCTGAGCTGGTTGACTCACTGGTGGCCTGCCACTCCTCTTCCTCCCAAAGCTACTGACCTGTCAGATGCCCATTCCTCCATTAAAACAAAAACGAGTGCATGCAATATGAACCGAGGGGAGGGAGGCGTAGTAAGAGCTGGCAGAGTGGTGGCCATTCACATGACCCAGGCCACTAGGAAAATACCCCTTTCTGGGTCTCCTCCTACTTCTCGCCCATCTCCAGGACTCCTTAATGAACACTTGCTTAATTACAAGGGGCCTTATCAGACTGCCTATGAATTTGAGTACCATTCACACTTAATCTCTGTGTTGCGTTTTATGTGAAGGGTCTCAGGAAAAGTCTAATTTTTTTTCTGAATTAGGGTGGTCCTGATTTGGTGCTGATTCTCATAGTTTCCCTGGTCTGGTCTGTGTCTTTGGGCTCCAGCCTGACACAGTGACCCAACTGCAAAGGGCCCTGATGAACTGATCAGCGTCAGCCTGGAGGGAGAGAGATTACAGGCCAGTATATGGAACATCTTTCTAAACATCAGAACTGCCTGAAGAAAGAGCATGCTGGCCTCACAGGTAGCGTGCTCCCTGTCACTGGAAAGGTTCAAGCAGAGAATCTGGTGGGGAAGCTGTAGAGGAAAGGCGGGAATCTGTAAAGGTCTTTTGCAGCCCTAAGCTGATGATTCTGTGTCTCTCACAACCTCTCCACTTAGGATGGGCTCCCCTTGCTGAAGTTTTGTATGCCCCTGCCACTCTGAGGATCTATTTCTTCGGCAGAAAAGACTGTACCGAGTGGCAGCAGAAGTCTGCTTTCTCTCTGCTTTCCATTTGTAATTCTTCCCCAGGGAAGGGCAACACGTCCCATGTTCTTCTTCCTGCTCCAAACACAACAAGGGTTTAGTCCAAGGAAGGGAGTTTTATTTTTTACCAAAAGGCTTGTTATCCTCCAAGAAATAAATAAAGATGACATGAGTAAGCAGAAGAGGCAGGGATCCAGGTAATCCGCAGCTTTCTCCCTGGATTTTACTTCCTGGGGAGATGCCCAGTGGGATCACCTTAGGCTGTTCCTAAAGATGCAATGACCCACTGGGAGGAGTGGGCCCCCGTGTCTCCGCCAAGTAGCAAAGGTTGGCCTACTGCTAAGGAGAGAGGCCTTCCTGGCAGAAGAAAGCAAGGATCCAGGCCAGCTACCAGCTGCCCAGCTACCAACTCAGAAGACACCAGGAGTCATTGACTATACCCTACCACCACAAGGGATTTAGACAATTCCAGAATGTGTGCAACTTCTCAAAAGTTGGTTAGATTAATTATCTCCTCCAAGTTCCTGGTAGGGATTAGCAGTAAAACCCTTAAAATGTAAATGCTCGACTTATTTGTTTTAAGAGAATGTCCCACTTAAAGGCCAATCTTAGTGGAGAAAATCCCAAGGGATAGAGTAGAAACATAAAGACAAATGCTCCAGAATGAACTCAAAAGGTCAACACTCAGATGCCTGGCTGCACCAGTTGAGAGGAGTGGAGTCACAGACCTTCTAGCGCATCCACCAAGCCCTCCTTATCTTTGAACTGTCCCTTGATACACCAGTGGCCCTCAGCAGCCGTGTTTGTACTATGTGGCTCCACCTTCTGGCCATAAATGATTGAACCAGAGGAGGACACGTGACCAAGGTGGGCCAATCCAACTTCCACTCAAAAATGTGAACTGAGGGCCAGGGCTGGGATTTCAGAGCCCAGTCAGGCTAACAGCAGTGCTCTTGGGCCAACCAGTGGCAGTATCACCTGGGAAGGAAATGCAAATTCTTTCTCAGGGGTTGGGCCCAGCAAGTCCACAGGTGATTCTGATGCTGAATAAAGTTAGAGAAGGTTTGCTCCAGAGGGAAGGAAGTCTATGAACTCAACTAGGTTGTTCGCTGTTTCTTTGAATTCTGTGAGACATTCCAATATATTTCCAGTAAATCTAATATATTTTTCCTTACGCTCCTTCAAATTGGTTTCTATTACTTGCAGCCAAGAGAACCTTAACTAACGCAGCTGGTTGAGCCTGAGATAACAGGAGGCCCTCCAACCCCCAAGTCATCACCACCACTTCACAATGCTGGCCCACAAAGGAAGGTATCCCATCCCCACGCTGCTTCCTACTCCTCCAATGGGAATCATCCTAAACCCCCTCCCTCCCCTTTCCCACCGTCCAGTTCTTTGGATTTGCCCATTTATTAACTTGCTTTTTCTGTTCACTTTTTTCCCTTGATCCTTTATCTACCATCTCAACCTGGAATCTGACACGTTACTAGAACACCTTGATTTCCCCTCCTTTAGGCAATGCTATAAAGGCTCCTCCCAGATTGCCCCTCTGCATTCCAAAGCAGAGGTATCCCCGACTTTTTCCCAGGACTGCATTTCCCTCAGGGAATTGGAGGCTTCTCACAGCGGTACCCAGGGCCACACAATTAGCAAGGGACACATCCAGACATCAAACCAAGCCTGCCTGCCTGCAACACTCATGTTCCTTCCACTGTATCGCTGCTTTTCATCTGCAAACTGTCTCCTTAATCCTCCTGTCTTCCCCTGAGCAAGGAGCAGTAGCTGAGCTGGGAGCCTCCCCATCCCTCCCCCAACCTGAAGATTGTGCTCTGCAAAGCAACAGACTCTGCCCTTCGTTGCTCCACCCTCCTTCATGGGGGTGTGTCCAGGCGTGTGCGCATGTGCATGTATGCATGCGGGCATGTGTGCATATGCGTGTTAACAATAAGTTGCGTTCCAAACAGCTGTTTCGTAAGTCTGCTTGTTTGCAAGTCCAAAGAACCTAGTAAAGGTTAAGCTTGTAATCCCTAGGTTTATTTTCTACCAAATAGAAGAGGAGTTGGCGCTTCACATAATCTTCTATTTTGATCTCATATGTGTTCTTTTTCCAAAATATCCCTGGTTCTCCCACTTTGAAAATCTGTTGAGGCAGGCAAACCCCTCCTTCAAGATCCCTACAAGAGAACTCCTTAGCAGCAGCAGCATCAACATCACTCTGACCTGTGTAGACGTTAGTGGCCCTGAGCCCACGGAATCATTCACGGCTCACAACAGCAGTAGCAAATTCACGATGGCTTTTAAGTCCTCAAACAGACTCTTAGGCTTCTCCTGAGCTAATGAGGCTCCATTGATGCTGCTGCTCTCTAGCCACGTCCTCGGAAGTTTTTCTCCTTTTCTGATTTTTGCCAATTCCTTCTCATCATATTTTGCTGATTATTGTTAATGGCATGGGCGCAGCATTTTTTACGTGTTGCCTGATTCACTCTTGGTCCTTAACAATCCTGCCAACATAAAAAAATGGATCCCATTATCACTTACAACATCCATTTTCTCACCACTTTCAATTTTGAAATTACGATTCCACTTTGGTTTCCATCTTAACCATATGTCTCTTCTAACTAGCATTTTCAATGCACTCACTCACTGCTCCTCCACTTATTGGTCATGATGATAGCAACGTTGGTAAAACATGCTTATTCTAAACACAAACACGGCAAACAGGCCCTAACAAATCAAGTGACAACCAAGCACAACCACTGTCGCCATCTGTTGGTGGCAGGAAGAGTTGAAGCTTTTGCTGTGGAGTAGGGGTCAGCAAACTTTATTTTTAAATAAAGTTTTATTGGCACACAACCACACCTCTTCGTTTATTATTGTATATGTCAGCTTTTGAGCTACAATGACAGACTTGAATCCTTGTGACAGAGGCTGCATGGTTCTCAAAGCCTGAAGTTTTTATGATCTGATCCTTTACAAAAAAAGTTTACCAACCCCTGCTCTGGAGCATTTGCAGAAATTAATAAATTTAATGTTACTAGTAGAGGAATATACAGCTTGAGTTTGTGCACTGCTCGGATAGATGGCCCTCATGAAGCTTATCTGCATGAGACCCTTTGAGAAAATTCATCCTACATAATGAAGGGACCAAACTCCAATAGCCCAACCCAGTTAGAAAGTTTTAGTCAATGTACAGAAGAAAATTTCTCATTCCTACACAGTAGTTGTAACTCCAATACGTTCTCAGCCAATTTCCATGGATGCATGTCCCGGTCTTGGAGGGAAGAGGGTTTATCTCAATCAGCTTTAGTCTAAATGATGCTGTGTAACAAATCATTGCAAAACTCAGTGGCACACAGCCATGAGCAATTGTTCCTCACTCTAGCATCTGCAGGTTGACTAGGGAGGTACTGCCTTGAGCCACAGGTCTGCTGTCTGCCTCTTTCCCCACGTCTCTCATTCTTTGGGGACAGTGGTCCACCTAGGAGGGCATGTTCTTCACCTGGCAATGGCGAAAGCCCAAGAAGGCAAGTCCAACTACACAAGCACGTTTCAAGCCTTTGCTTGTTTTACCTGCTAACGTCCCATTAGCCAAAGCAAGCCAACGGGCCAAGCCCAACATTAATGGTTGGGAAACATGCTCCTCTCATAGACATTTGGGGAAAGGAAATGAGTATTTGCCGAACAATAACATGCCTAAGTAAAGACTGTTTTATCATACTCTATAGAACTTTGGGATGTCTCCAAGATAGTGCAGCACAAATGAGAGAAGAGTTTTCTCTCCACCTTCACCATGGACCTCCATTTGGCTTTGGTGCTCAGAACTGTGTCCCTTAAGAGGTGGCAGCAATAACAGAGCCTAGTGAAGCAACAGCAAGGCAATGGTGGTGTATGGTGGACACTGCTGGGCCCGGCAGACCAGCAGCAGAGCTCAACAGATTGTCCAGGGATTCAGAGGGAGAGGTGCAGTGCCCAAAGTTTCCAGCACCTGCAGAGGAGCCATGGCGTCTGTCAGGGAGGGGGTGCTGTGCCCAATGGAGCAGCAGCGCCCCCTAGAGGAGAACATGGTACTCAGTGAAACAGCAGCTAAGATGGGGACACCAGCCCGTGAAATCTGAGTCACTGCATTGATTCCCACACACTGGTGGATCCTGGAGAAATTTAGATTCTACTAACTGGGATATTAACCCCAAATCCAAGACCCCTCAGAGCAGAAAACAGATTCCCTTAAATATACACAAACACACACACACACACACACACACACACAGCACAAACACCCTTAGGCCCCCCCCACCCCCATTAGAAAGAAGCAGGAGCATTAGCCTCTTGCAGCGTTTCCTTCCTTCCTTCCATAGACTCATCAAACATGGATTTCCACCTATTCTAACCAAGACAGGCCGTTGAACTGTAACTAATCCTGTTCCTGGGGGCAGAGCAGCCTCAATTCTGGAGTCTCTGGAGAAGGTTGGTGTAATGCCTCTTTGCGGGGGAAGCTCCTCCCTGCTCTCCATCTGTCCAGCCCCACTAGGCCCTGTAGCTGCTGATCATTAAGCAGTAATGCAATCCTGATGGTGCCTAATGGTGGCTTAAGTGCTCGTTACCCAAAGGAACTCCTGGGGTTGGCTCACTTACATGTATTGAGCGGTCCTGTGGACCCATGGAACCGCTCTTCCTAATGAGAAGATTGACTAAATGCTGAATTGGAGCCCAGGAAATGGCTGGGGAGAGGGAGGGAGCTCTTCCAAGGCCCTCTGTGAAGGCCCAGTATGAGAGCACAGCCTCCTGTGCTGTTCCTCCAGGAGTCCAGTTGCATGCCACCCTCTTGGAGTTGCATAGCTAAGTGGCTGTTAGTGGTCAATAGTTAATAGTAAGGCTGCCGGGGCAGCCTTGCTCTTAACCTCTGCTCCACCTCAGTCACCATCCCCAATACAACACCCTGGAGTTCATGCTTACCCAGAACTGCCCTGCCTCAGAAACCCACTCTGTTCCTGGTCACCTGCCCTCCAGCTCTCTCCCACCTGCCTCCCACCACCCCTGTCACTCTCTATCCCAGTAAAGACTACATATTTTTCCCAAGTATTCAAGTCAGAAACTTAGGAGTTATTTTAAATACCTTCCACTCCCTTTCCCCCCATATCAATCCATCACCAACTCCTACCGATTCTTCCTTCTAAATGTCTCTTCCATCTGTCCATCGCTCTCCATCTTCCTGTCCACCTTCCCATCATCTCTTGCTTGAACTACTTCAGTGGACCCCCATGGCAGGGACTCCATTGTACCCATCGTTGTATCTCAAATGTTGCATCTAGGTCTGACACAGATAAGAACTCAGAAAAATACTTGCTGAGTGAATGAGTGAGTGAATAAGTAAACAAATGAATAAAAGGGCCAAACATATTCCTGGGTAATTGTTCTCAGCTTATCTCCCATTCTCTGTACTAGCTGTATGCACTTGGACTAGTCATTACTCTGAGCCTGTTTCCCCACCTGTCAAACAGAAATAATTCAATCTCAGGTAGGGTTGTTGCAAAGATGAAAGGAATAATATCAAAGGAATTGTGTTCTGCTGCTAATAATCATCTGAGAAACAATGACCTATGCCAAGTGGGCTTTTTCTTTCTTCTCTGGTAAGAAGCCTAGAAGAGACTGTTGCCACCATTGGCCAAGAGGCTCAGGGACATCTAGACCAATATTTCTATGATATTCTTGGTCTTTTCCTTATGATTAACTCATGGTTACAAAATGGCAGCTGTACCTCCATCATCAGGCCACATTCCGAGTATAAATAAGGGGAATTGCCAAGGGCAAAGGGTAAAAGGGATGCCTGCCAACTGATTTGGCCCCTTTTAAGGAGTTCCACAGACTTCCAATTTGGTGAAAAAGTAAAGCTTTGGACCAGACATCAAGCATCTGCATTAATAGCTGTATCAGTCAAGATTCTTGTTTCAAGCATTGGAAATATCCTTGGCTATAATAATTTTTTAAAAAGAATTTCTTGGAATGATATTGAAGGCTCATAAAATTATTGGGAAAATAGGGGCCAGGGTTGGAAAACAAGCAAAAACCAAGAGCTCACCCAAGGGCCAAACACAGGAAGCGATTCATGGTGATTACGGTAGGACACCACTGACACTGGCCACCACTGCTGCTGCCACTAGGCACCACCATGGCTACTACAAATGAATTCCTAACCATGGTTATTTTTTTTTGAGTAATTTGCTCCAGATTCAAAGTCCTGGGCAAAGCAACTAATTGGGCCAAACCCATTGTATCAGTAGGGTCTTGGCAAGAATTGGGCAATTTAAGAGTTTAGTAAAGAGGCTATTTACAAAGAGGAGGGGAGAGTGAAGGGAAGCCACAGGAATAGTTCAGCATTCTGGGGTTGGTAACGGCAAGGTGCCACGGTAGGCCTGAAGAGGTAAGGGAAGGGAGTGGTTACTGAAACCCAGGAGCAAGAGTCTTGCAGACATGGAGGGCCATCTCCCATACAGGAGCTTTGACCTTCTGTAGAGAGACACCGTCAGTCAGCCCAAGGTGATCCAGCAGAGAGGGATATAGGAAAATAAATATCCTGACCTCACTCTCTTCTCTCCCTCTAATCTCCTGCAACACTACCCCATTGACCACACTCAACTGGGACCCACCAGGCAATGGGCCCATTGATGTAATTGACAAAGGTCAGCCTCTGCAGGCACAAAGCAGAGGAGAGAAGGGAGGCAAAAGGATCTGAAGCAAATGTAAGATATCTAGCACGAGCCATCCTTTTTACCTCTTAGCATCCACTTTTTCCATTTTTCTTCTGTGTAAACGGTTCAAAAGTTCATGTCTTCAATACAAAAAGCAACCAAGGTCCCTCTGCCTCTATATCATTGCAGAGTGACATCAATTGAAACTCTACCGAAATGTAAAAATTTAGCCACCACAAGTGTTCTTCACATAAGGCAGTAGAAGAAGAACAGGAAAAAATTGACATAAAACATAGCTACTACTGTCCACACTGTTATAGCTGGACATGAGGCCTAAGTTGGTAGTCATAGCGGCCCTCCTCCACTATCCAATTCATGTTCCCCTTGGCCTCTAAGAACGCTTTGCCTGGTTTGGGTTTATTGCCTGGTGGGGTGATCCAACCCTTCATTCCTGTTAAATCTGAGTCCTTAGTGATCATGTCTTTATTAGGTTGCCACCATTTTTCATTGATCAGGACTATTGCCAAGAGAGAACTAAGAGGTGTCCTACTGACCCTGGGTTCCAAACAGAGCCCTTCTTGCCCCCATTGTGTGGCAACAAACCAATTTTCCCCCAGTAGCCAGGATCAACCACCCTGGCCAGTACAGAGATGCCCTCTTCAGCCTGTTGGTTCATCAGCAGAAGGATCCCAGAATGACCAAATGACTCTCTCAGCTTTTAACTCCCAGTGAAGCCCAAGGTCAGACAGACAACAAGCAAAATATCTTCAAGTAGGTTATTGGGTGTAATAAGGAAAGAACTACTTCCACCCCTACCTTGATGCCAAGATCCATGCATTCTGGCTACAGGAGAAGCAACACTAGATATTGGCTACTGGTTTAAGGTATACACTGCACCCTGTAGAACCCCCTACCCAGCCCCTCCCCGCCCCATAACTTTACAGACACTGTCCTCCAGTTGGTGTTATATCCAAACCTTCAGCAGGCCTCTCCACCATATTATCAAGCCAGTTGCTTCTGGTTGATGGGCCACATGGCAAGACCAGTGAATTCCATGGGCTTGAATCCATTGTCTTACTTCTTGGCCTTAAAAAGTATCCCCTACTTGGAGGCATTATTGTGTAAGATGCCAAGGGAATAGACAAGGAATTTTCTAAGTCCAGACATGATGTTTCTGGAAGAAGTGATGTGGGCAGGAATGGCAAGCCCATATTTGATGTGCAACCTAGTCAACCACACTGAGTAATATACCATGAGAGGGCTTTGGTTCACCAAAGCGTTAGGCAATGCATTGGCCAGAGGACACCAGAATTCATGGAAGTCACTGGGCTTATCACCTGCCCCATCTCCCAGAAGTAGCTGGCCTGACAGGAAGGCGAAACAGCTTGATGAAAGTTCAATGTGAACATCTCTACTTGTGGGTTGTTATGGAAATTGCACACCTGACTCTGATGGTTTGGCACCACCATCCAGCCTTAACAATGCTGGGATCCCATTGTTCCTACTGAGATCAAGGATCCTAGTTCCATCTCCAGTTTACAGATGAGTCACTACAGAACTCTTTAAGGATTCTGGTGTCTATTATCAATGCATTTCTTAATACCCTGGTGAAAAGAGTATGCCTCAGGCCCTTGCAAGTTACGTGTTGGGGTGAGGGGGTGAGAAGGTTGCCAATCAATGATCTATTCCTCCATTCCCATCTCCCTGGGCCTTTAGACACCTTCCTCTATAGAAGTACCTCTCAGCCCTCCAGGGGACATTTGGCAATGTCTGGAGACAATTTTTGTTGTCATTACTTGAGGAGTGCTACTAGAATCTAGAGCCCAGGGATGCTGCTAAATATCCTAAAATGCACGAGACAGCCTCCCACAACAAAGTATGTCAGAGAACTTCTACCTCCTGGATTGCATTAACTGTAGGCCATTGGGTCCAGCTTTCCCTTTGTCAACCCAGTATACCAGTGCTTCTCAAGGTGTGGTCCCCGGACCAGCAGCAACAGCAGCACCTGTGAACTTGTTAGAAAAGCAAATTCTCAGGCCCCACCCCAGACCTACTGAATCAGAAACATTGTGGGTGGGGGTCAGCAACCGACTTAAAAAGCCCTCCAGGTGATTCTGATCCTAAGGTTTGAGACCCACTGTAGAAGACCAAAGGATGGAAAACTCTGTCTGCAAAGGGCCAGAGAGTCGACATTTTAGGCTTTGGAGGCCTTACAGTCTCTGTGGCAACTACTCAACTCTGCCTTTTTAGGGTAAAAGCAGCTCCAGACAGCACAGAAAATAAGCATAGCTGCGTTCCAATGAGACTTTACATATGGACCCTGCAATTCGAATTTCACATGATTTTCCCATGTCACAAAATATTATTCTTTTTTTTTGAAATTTTTCAACTATTTAAAAAATGTGAAAACCAGGGTCATGCCCAAACACATGGCTGAATGTGACTTATGGGTGCAGTCTGCTGAGCCCCGAGTACTAAGAACACCACCCCCAATGCTTAAGCTGGCACCGTCAATCCTGAATCCCAGGGGAACACACCGATGTTGATGAATTTTGTCTGAAGAAGCTGTGCAAATTTTCTTCTCCTCCCTCCCTCTAATCCCCTGCCAGTGGTCCCCAGTGGCTGACCTGCTTCTCAGGACACAGAGCTGGGTGGAGAAGGGTTGAGAGTAGATCTATTGGGGATAAGGGGTGGCACATGGAAGATTCCATCACACTCATGTCAGAGGCAGGAGAAGGGAGACCACCCTCCTTCAGCTCCCCAGAGGGGATACTGCCTTGCAAAAGAAGGGGATGGGTATTGCAGAAATTAAAAACGTCAGATATCCTTACAATAGTGTCTTTTCATCAAGCATCAATTGGTTGTCTTTGTTTCACGTTGATACAATCCAAATTTCAGACACACAGGATCTACAAATGCTCGCTGCCACCACAGAGTTAAGATAGGAAGACAGCCCCCCATGCGCCCAGGGAGGGTTCACAGAACGCTTGTCTCCCTGGAGAACTCCAAGACCATGGGCTCCGCTGGCTGGGAGACGTCAGACGCAGTCATCAGCAGGAATGCGCATGCGTGTGCGTGCAAGTCTTACTAACACCCAACCTCAGCCGAAGGGGCAGCCCAGGATTCGGCACAAGCCACACCATGGCCAACACCCGCGTGAACTGAGCACCACTTCGTTTTCCCTAGACACTCAAGCAAAGCCACAGTCATGAAATCAATGACAGTGCTTTCACATCCGAGGGGACTCCTTGACAGCAGTTCACTTGGAATATTAACCAGCCCTTGAGGCTACGGCTAAGCCAAGGCCACTGTGGGAAGGGCTCACGGAAACAGCCTTGTGAACACACCTACGTTACACTCATCGCACAATCACCTTCATCACACCGCACATCTCAGAGAGGTCCCCCGACAGCACACCACAGGCAATGCTACACACATGCTTATACACAAATACAGACGGTGTATCTTTCTTTAAAATACAATTGTGCTGCAGAAAGCACTGTGAGCCACCTGCTTAGCTAGCCGGGAGGCCCTGTGTGGGAGGCAGGTCAGGGGCGGGGTGAGGGGAGGAATCTCAAAACCAGACATAAATGGCGTGGAGGCAGGCAGGTTTATCCTGAAGTTGTTTTATGCCTCTCACAATGGCTATTGACATCTCAGAAGCTAGGAAATGAAGAAGCCAGCATCTTACACTATCCACTTAGTGCAATGGCTATCTGGAAATGAGTTCCTCAAAAAAGAGAGAAAGAGAGAGAGATAAAGGCTGAGGGAGTCATTTGTCGTCAGAGATGGACTAAGAAGGATCTCTCTGTAATGAAGACAGCCCCTGTGCTAGAGACGCCCAGATCTGAGCTCCAACTGCACTGATTAGCTGTGCGACCTTGGGCAAGCTACCTCTCTGAGCTCAGTTTCCCAGGTTTATAAATAGGGTTACTGCAAGAATTCAGTGAGACACCCTACAGGAAGTACCCAGCACAATGCCTGGCGTAGAGCAGGCATTTGACAAATGCTATTTCCCTTTTCTTGCCCCTTCCCACAGAAGGAAAGAAAAGGACATGAAACCCTTTCCCCAGGGAACTTGAGCCTTATCTCCCGCACTCAGTAACCACATCCTGGCCATTCTATCATAATTTCATTTCTTTTCCTGAGTTGATTTGCCCCAGGATAGTGGATCTGCTTTTGCCCTGCTATTGTAGGTCCCTGTCTAATTTTTGGCTCCAACACTGGAATTTCACTTTCTGTCTGAATCTCCTCCTGTGGCTGACACTTCTTCCTGACTCAAGTCCATCCTGCCTTTTTTATGTTTCTCCCTCTCTCCCTCCTTCCTTCCTTCCTTCCCTCCCTCCTGTCTACAGTAGCTATAGAGAATTTGCAATGTGTCCAGTCCTGGGCTAGGAAGCAGCCGAATGAGTCGTCCCAGAAACAAGACAAATGCAGTCCCTGATCTCACCGGCCTTCAGTCAGGTAGAAGAGACAGACAAGGAACAAATACATAACAGGATGTTTAAATGGAAGTGTTAGCTGGGGCACCAAGAGACAATAGCTCTCATATTTCAAAGAAGGTACGAGTCCATATGCAGAATTTACGAAGGAGGTTGTCAAAACCAGTTTCACATGAGTGTACATACAGGTCAAAAGTTGGATTTGGAAGTATTTTAGCAAAGACCTTCTTGGGATGAACTGTGCTGTGAATCTCACCAGCTCCCAGGGGAGGAATGAAAGGCCATGGCAGTCACTACTACTGTTCACTGGTGTTTGGTTTTTCCCTACTTCTGGGTACCAGAGCTATTGTACCCCACCCACCTCCCTTGAAGTTAGGGATGACCATGTAATTTGCTTTGGCCAATGAATTTACGGCAGTGCAAAGCCCTCCAGGTCCTTTTGCCCTCGTTGTGGCAACTGTAGAATTATTTTTTGTGTTATTTAATTCTATTAAAGTTATTCAACCCCTCAGTATACATGTCAACTGCTGAAAAGAGAAAATATCGACAATACCTGAATGAACATCTAGCATCTAGTGGCGGGAAACATTATTTTCCCATATGAAGCAAAAGTTAAGTTCACTAAAAATAATTTTTCCCATGCAACATTTTTTTAATCATGGTAAAACATATATAACATAAAATTTACCATTTTAACCATTCGTAAGCATACAGTTCAGTGGCATTAGGTACATTCACATTGTCGTGCAACCATCACCACGATCCATCTCCAGAACGTTTTTGTAGTCGTCTTGATGTGGAGATGCCATAGATCAAAGTAGCCTGGAATGTTGAGTCAACACTGGAAGGACAACTGCCCACAAGGGCTGTCTGAATCCACAGAGGACTGAGAGCCAGAAATGAACTTCCGTGGCTTCGAGCCACTTTGGGTGGATGCTGTTAACTCAGCATAACCTAGCCTAGTCTCATTATTGCACGGATGTTACCTCCTACCCCCAGGGCGACAAGAGAGTGGCTTTGAGAGACCACTTGGAAAATTTAAATGGGACCCCTGTAGTTTCACTTGAGAAATCCAAATGTCAAGAGGCTGGCTGCAGCAGTCTGGAGAGCGGAGGAGAGGGCTGCAGCTTGGGAAGTAACTTTCTTCCAGAGTTTGCCGGAGTAGAGGAATGACAAAGGTTTAATCAGAAGCTGACGTAAGTCAAGTGCGAGAGCGAGCCCGTGTGGAGGTCATCATAGGTTCTATCAAAGAGAGAAATCAGAGGCACGTTTGGGTTCCTACAAGAAAGCAAAGAGCCAAAATAGAGATGCATGTGTTCTAGCCCAAGGGCTGTGGTTGAAGGATCCCCAGTGATGAGGTGGGCAACCCCGATACCCCACAAAAGAACTCATGAGAGAAAGAGTTCACTTTTAACACCTGCCGAGTCCAGAGAGTCCTGAAGCTGGTCACCACCATGGAAAGAGTCAAGTGAAGACTTGTCTACTCTCCTTACCTCTTCTAACACTCCCGCATCCTGTCCTGGAGGCATCACACACATGGCTCGCAGGATGGGAGAAGAGTAGAAATATCAGGCGAAGAAAGGTGGAAATCACAACCATACACCTCCCCCCCTCAACAGCTTCTAGCCTGTGGCAGGCCTAGGCAGAGGAGGGGAGAATTACCGCATTTAAGGCAAGATTGTGGGGCTGCATATTCTAAATCTTAAGTCAGAAATAGAGTTGAAACTTAAAGAATACATAAGACTTTTTCTTGCCTAATAACAACCGTAGATGTCAAGGGCCCAGCTGACTTTTCATCTAGAGGCCGGAGAACTAGCCTCACAGAGTGGATTTAAACTGGGACAGTGGGGGACAAAAATAAAGTTGCTTTATGATTACATGCTACAAGTCATGCTTATTCAACATCATGATATAAATAAATCTACAAATATTTTCTGAGATCAGCACAGTCAGGTAAAAGATTCCACAGGAGCGTTGTGGCTGAAGAAACTATTTTTGAATCAAAGTAGGAACCAGTCAGCCACAGGCACAGAACAAGGCGAGGTACTCGGAGAATCGTTGGAGCGTCCATCCAAGCCCTGACGTTCAGGTCACTGTGTTCAGTGACCTTGATCCTTCAGTCTCCAATGGCATATTTGTTGCAAATGTCGAGGTTAATTCTTTAGAATGCCTTAGCTTCACACTATTCAGCTCTCAAATCATATAATTAAGTCCTATTATTCTAATTCCACATGTGCCAAGTGTGATGGAAGTGGTCAATTGGCTTTAACATCCATTCCTATCTCCTTCTACTGGGCCTTCCTGTGCTGGAAAGGCTGGAAAGCTTTTGTTAATGTTGTTGTTGTTGTTTTAAAAAACCCTACACTTTCCATACTCCCTTGAAGATTGGGTTCTGGGCGAGAAATAGGTTTCACCAATCAAATGCACTTAAGTGAGGTATTTGCAGATGGAAGTGAAGCAGACACTGTCGTCTTACTGACAAGACAGGGGGCAGAGACACCAGTAGGCCTTTTTATGACTGTGTCTCAGTGTCCAAGAAATAGTGGTGGCTGCAGCAACAGATTCCTGAGTTCTGGAAGGTGTGGCTGTGTACTCTTGGCCTCAATGATTTCAGGGTCAACACCCAACTCTCCCACTGTCCAGGTTACGTCAAAAGCAACAGCTCTCCTGATGGAGTCCTTCCAGGGAGTCATTCCTGGAGGCCCCTCTTAGAGTCTCTCCTCCCACCCTTCCAACAATTTTGGAAGTACCTAATACCTCACAATAAATAAATCTCTTTCTTCTTAAAATATCCAGAGTTTCTGTTTCCAGCATTGAAGCCTGACGGATACATGAAAGCACCTTCTGATCATAATCTACCTTCTCATCTAGCATGGCTACAAAGAGAGAATGCTCTGGTCAGAGCACACGAGTAGCCATTCCCCCGAGTGGTAATATTTCTCAATGAGGTCTGATGTCATACATGAGACTCTTATGAAGTCCATTGGTATAAGTCAGTATTCCTGAGTTTGAGTATTTCTGGGGCATGGACCAAAATGTGTTTCTGTATTTAAGGCTTGACTGAAACCTGTACGTGGGTGAATTCACCAGGGAACGTGCCACCTTGTAAGACCTTGGAGGAACAAGACACCTAGGTTTCTCTGGTGGCATCCCAACTGTAAAACCTCAACGCCCAAACACCCCATAAGTCCTTGGCTCCCTCCTTGTCTCCATATTCCCTCTCCAATCCTAGTACTACCAGCCCTGCCGGGCTCTACTGTCCATGGAGCAGATCTGGACAAGCTGATCGTGTTCTCCATCCTGTCTTCCTCCTCTCCTCCTGCTGCTGCTCTTCCTGTGACAAAATCACCACACAGCAGGATGCCCCAGTTAGGAGCTCATCAGAAAACCCTGTCATTTTGCCTGGAAAAGCCCAGTTTGGAGGCATTTTCACCCAAGCATTAACGCACCAAAGAAACAAAGCAGGTTGTGCTTCCCTCAACCTCAGCAGGGAGTCATGCATCAAAGTCAGTGATTGGCAGGGACCACCTCAACAGTTTCCTCTTAACTCTCCCTTTGCTGTCTCCCATTTGATCTTCCTGGGCAGCAGATGATTTTCAAGAGAGAAACTGTCCTCTTTGTCCTTACAGTCCCAACAGCCAGCTCTGGACCACGCAGAGAGTAGATGCTTAGTGATGGTTTGTTGAATGAATGAATAAATGAATGAACGAAGGTATGACACTTCTATTTTCCTCTTTTTTCCCACTTTCCTCTTGTGTTCTACATACCAGCCACACAGGATAGCTTTCATTTCATGCTCTCTCTCACCCTCTGCCTTCACGTAGTCTTTTCCCACTAAACTACATACAGGTCCACCTTCAAGCCACCGTTTAGACCTCCAATTTTTCCAGGAACCTTCACTGGCTCCTCAGACTAGCTTCTTCCATTAGACATTCCCATAGCTGCCTGTACCTCCTCCTTCAAGCACTCATTGCCCCTGAGTGTAACTACTTATCCAAGTATCTGTCTTCCCCACTATATGGTTAGCGGTAAGGAGGCAGTAGTTCGCATGCTCTGTAAATATTTGTTGAATAAATGAATAAATTTCTTTTGCAAATGTATGCATTACGAGTTAGGACCTTTTTGCAAAGAACTCTCAGCCAAATTCTTTAACCATAGAGCATGGAAGGAACTCCAATCTACATCTCTGGCCTTCTAGAACATAGACACCTTGTTCCTGACATGACACCAGGTTTGTCATGCTTAACTCACCCACCATGTCCCACTGGTCTCTTGGGGGTTGATATTTGTGTTATCTTCTATGCTGTGTTTACTTCAGCAGTTTCCTTTTGCCCTTTCTTTATTTTCCTTTTATTGTGCCTTTTTAGCCTATTTTATTCCTTTTTATTATGTTTTCTCTCTTTTTCTTTATTACTATTTAAAAGGAAATTTCATTGTAAGGAGGCATAGCTCTAAGGAGTTGACTAGTACTAAATCGGGGACACCAAGTGTCACTCCCCATCTCCTCCCATCCCTCCCCACCAGCTGGCACTACAGAGCCATTTCCCGTGTCCAAAAGACAGCTTCTGGTCCAGTCCTAGGAGAGTCTCCAGACTGTGAAGACTTTTCAGTAATATAGTGAAAAGTTTCCCCAACAGAAGTCACTATATCTGATCACAAAGAAGAGCAAAAATCCAGGATTCTCTGGCCCCAGAGAGTGACTAAGTCTAGCCTCCAAATACAACCCCATTGCCTGTGCATCCATCTGTGTTTCCCCAGAGCCAGGCTCAGGAGCCTTCATCTCTAAGGTGTCAGAAAATGTCTAAAACGTGGATAAAGTGGCAAAGAATGAATGAGAAAATGACAGAGAGAATGAATGGATGGATGGACTAATGAACAGCTGAATAAATAAGAGAAATGAATGGGTCAGTGAATGAATCAATGAGTAAATAAATGGATGAACAAGTAGATAGATAAGATGAGCAGAGGGATGGGTGAGTGAATGAATGAATGAATGGGTGGGAAAATGAATAAGTGAATTAGCAGATGAGTAAATAGAGGGATGAACAAATACATGAGTAAATTAATAAATGAGTTTGAGTGAGGCCTATAACTCAGGCAGAAACCAGGCATGAGTTTCCAGCAGGAACCACAAACCAGGCAGTTCCAGAAAATGGAAGTGGATACTAAAAATACAATAAAGAAATTCAAAACAAAAACCTGTGACAATACAGCACACATTGGTTGGTGTCCAGGATCAATATTCTCCTGAACAAGCCTTTGGCATGGCCTCAGTCCCATGTATGGACTGTCACTGGAGCTGTGGACATTCTGAAAAAGACAGACTGAGAGACTGTGTGGGTGTTGAGAGTTTGTACCCTTGTCAGGACAGCGGTTCTTTACCCTGGCTGTGCTGTAGAGTCACCTGGGGAGCTTTCAAAAAATCACAGTGATTTACCCAGAATAAGGGCCGAGGGCAGAGGGCAGGAGGCGGGAGGGAGGCTGACGCTGCTTTGTTTGTTGTTTTGTTTATCTAAAGCTCCCACAAGAATCTAATGTGCAGCCAGGGTTGAGAACCACTGGTTTCATGGTAAATGAAATTTTAATGTGGGCACTTGGACGCAATCATTTAGATGCAGTGACATCTTCATGTGACCAAACGAAAAATTAGCCTTTCTGCTGTTTTTCTAAGCAAGTAATATGTGAAACTTATACCTCCCACTCTACAAAACTCATTCCATTGCCTACCCTACCACAACCTCTCGAAGGGACAGCTTCATGGCGTAACTCCTCCCACCCCCCACACTCTTGGCTGATTTCGCAGAGGTGGATCATTGGCCTAGAGGCAGAGATCTGGGGTAGCGCTCAGACAAGGTAAGACTCAAGAATGGAGCATCATTCCAAGAAAGAGGGAGACATGGGGGCAAAGAGTCTCAAAGATGTCCAAAATTCACACTACCCGGTCATTAAAAATAACTTTTTACCTTTTGACGTAGCTGCTCTGACAGGGTAGCATCAAAATGGTCAACACAAAATGTCTCCTCTGTGAAAATGTCTTGCTTAGGAGACAATATGGCAGGCAAGCTTTTGTGACACAAGGAAACAGCAAGATCCCTGGCCAAAGGACAGGCAGGAAATCAGGTGGAGAATGAACCAACCACTTGGAAAATGAACGCAGTGTTCTTGGTGCCTGGGAACCAGAGGCCTGTGGAGGTGCTTCTCTGCTTCAATGGAGGGGCTTAAGCTTGGGCCACTGGGCAATTTCAACACTGCCTTTTCTGCTCCTTTCCCGTCTAGGTTGCATTCCTTTTTAGGAAAGTTCTTTTCGGAAGGCCATTCTACTATCTCCACCATGCCAAAGAGATGAAAGGAAAACTTTGGAGGAAAATGAGAACAGAGAAAACCTCCAAATCTTTTGGGATGAACCACAGGGTCGATGCAGGGTGGGGGTGGAACATAGGAAATTGCTCACCTATCCCCAGGTACTTGTTCCAACAAAAGCTTAAGGAGTTGGGAGAGGAGAATCTTGAAACTTGAAATTTGCAGGAGGTCAATTCAGGATCAATAAAAGGAAGTGCTTCTTCACACAGCAGGGAGCGATCTTATAGAACTCATCATCCGGAGAGGAGAAGCAGCTGGAAACATAAAGAGACTCCCCAAACTTGCAGATGTATATTGGATTGTTGAAAGAAGAGGATGGCATTAAGTTGACATCTAGGAGAACAATCCTGCTCTCCCCTGATTTGCTCTTTAGAACCTGGACTAAGACAAGATCCTGGACTGCAGGCGCCATGGAGATGACCTAGTAGGGTGACCCAATGATCTCATGTTAGATCTGGGGTTAACAATGACCTGGGAAACTAACATCCTTCCTTCTTACTTCCTTCTTCAAAGCACCAGTGACAGATTCCATCTGTTAAACGCCTTCTATTTTCCAGGCATTTTTACACCCTCTGTTTAATTTAAATCAAGCAGCCAGAGAGCACTTATTGAGTACTTTTTTGTGCTCACCACTCTACCAAGTTCTACGAGTGGTGGAGAATTAAAAGACTCCATCTAGGTCTTCAAGGAACCTATGATACATTTGAAAAGGCAGAATAAATATGCATAATTTATCAAACAATTGATAGATATAGGAAACCACTAGAAGTGATTGATAGATACAGGAAACCACTACGTGTCTGAGGTATGTAAGAGAAAGGAGCAGTGGCGGCTGAGGACTTAGCACTCATGTGTTTGATGGAGTTACAGCAAAGTGGTTAGGAGTAAGGCCCTGGCTCCGGACTGCCTGATTTCAGATCCCAGCTGTTCCATTTCCCAGCTGTGGAATTTGGGTAAGTTACTCATCTCTCTGAACCTCAGTTTCTTTATCTGTGAATTGTGTTTGAAGGTATTGATAACAATACCTTCCCCATGGAGTTGTTGAAGGATTAAATTAGTCAATGCACCCGAAGCACTTAGCACAATGCCTAGAAACAATAAAAGGTCATTATCACTATTTGTGTCTCTGGTAAGGGCCACCAAGAGGAGAGCAGAGACCAGAAGGCAGGCCGAGAACTTGCTCGGCTGTCAAGTTGTGGTCAAGATGAAATTCCTTACACAGCCTGCAAAGCGCCAGCTGCTCTGCCCCAGCTGCTCTTAAATCTCATCCAAGTCCTCTCCTCTGTTCGTTGTGCCCCCAAGGGCTCGCTGCCCTTCTCTCTTCTCTGTTCCTTGAGCACTACGAGCTCAGAGTTTCACATGTGACTTCTCTCTGCCTGGAGCGTCACTCCTCCCCCATTCTTCACATGGCTGGCTCCCTCTCATCCTACAAGTGGAGCTTAAATGTCACTTCCTCAGAAAGGCTTTCTGTTGCCATCTGTATCCGTCAGGGTCCTGGCGGGAAAACAATGGCACACTCACATGAGGATAATTCAAGGATGTTTAATAAAAGGACTATTTATAAAGGCATGGAGCAGGACAAAGGGAGACCACAAGGGACAGAGCAGAAACAACCCTAGGTTGGAAGGATGAAGGAACAGGACAATGGCTGTAGCCAGCCCAGGATGACTCTGCACAGAGAAGTTTGGAAAATAAATATCCTCACCTCATTCTCATCTCTAATGTCCTGCTGGAGAGTCCCTTTGGCTAAACCCACTAGAAACCAGAGGGCAAGAGAGCCCATTGATGCAGTCCATCCAGGTCAACCTGCAAGGGCAGAGACGCGGGAGAAGAAGGATGAGAGAGGGCCTGAAGGAACAGAAGGGAGATGCCTGGCACACCGCCCAACCTAAGGCAGGTTCCCCCGGCTACCCTCACAGTTAGAGCCTTAATCTTTTTTTAAATCATAGTCAGAATAATTTACATTTACTTATGATCCGTCTCTCATAATTGCCGTGAGCTCTGGAACCATGTTGGCTTTGCTTAACACGGGGTATCCACTGGGGCACATCACTGCAGACGTAGGATATAATTGGTAAATGTTTGAGACGAATGAGTAAATGAAGTTGCCGCTACCCAAGAAGTGACAGTGAAAGGTCCAAACTGTATTATTCAAAGATGTGCAGCCCTCTCAGGCTTGGCCTAGATGAGTAGCCAAGAATATCAGTATGTAAGAGACCCAATCAAGTGGACAGGGATCCCCAACAGGTAGGGACTAAACCTAGAGTGGCAGATCCTAGTTCCAGGTCACTTGTCCATTTTGAGCAGGACCTGAGTCAACAGCTGAGAATGAGAGACAGAGTCTAGCCCCAAGGAGGGGGGCTGGCAAGAACCAGACAGAGCAGCATGGCCTCAGCTGGGGATCAAGCCCAGGTGGGAACTGGGATGCTCGGGAAAAGAAGCGAGGCAGACTCTCTGTCATGGAGATTGACAAACCAGCCCCCCTCCATCCTCCACACTGCAACCGGTGTAATTTTTATAAATTATAAATCTAATCATGCCATTCCCCCACTGAAACACTCCCACTCACTTTCTCAACAAACATTTATTGCATGCCTGTGATGCACCAGCCTAATCTTCTTACTGCATATCCTGGCCCCTGCCTGCCTCTCCAGCCTCATCTCACACTTCCGCCTCCAATGTGTGCGTGTATGCACACATGTGCACACACACACACACACTCTCTCTCCACCCAGCTCTCCAATACACCATTCCTTCTTTCCTCCCTATATCTTTTCACATTCAGTTCCCTCAACTGAAACACTCTTCACCTGTAATTTCCTTTCACCTGGCTAAATTCTGCCCCTTCTTTGAGTCTCAGCTTAGACCTTGCTTCCTCTGGGAAGTCATGCCTGATCTCCCAACGCAGAGTTAAAAGCTCCTCCTTTGTACTTTTGGGTTATCTCAGCATGTTGTAATTTCCTCATCAGAACATTTGCCCACTCTGTGTCATAGCTGCCAATATAAGTGTCTGCCTCCCACCTAGACAATGACTTTGTGAGGGTGGGGCAGGGTCTGTCTTGTCCAGCATGGTACACCCAACACCTAGCACAGTGCCTGGCATATAATAGGTGTTCAAAATATTGTTGAATGATTGAGTAGATGGATGGATGGATGGGTGGATGAATGGATGAGTGAATGGATGGGTGGGTGGATGAGTGGGTGGATGGGTGGGTGGATGAGTGGGTGGATGAGTGGATGGATGGGTGGGTGGGAAGATGGATGGTACATGATTGATGTTAGGAGAAAGCTTTGATTCAGGCCAGTTGAGCAGAAACTCATCAAAACATACTGAAAACCGGGCCAAAGAGAGGCAGAAAGCACTAATCATTCCAGGCCCATTCACGGGGTCAGACATTCTGAAAGGACTCTGGTAAGATTCACCAAGTGAGGTTTTATCACCTGCGAGTGAGTAGGGTCAAGCAGGACTGGGCTGACATTACTCAGGAAAGACTTCTTGAAAGAAGTGAATAGTGGCGCTCGAAGGAAGTGATGCACAGGGGTAATAATACTGTCACAGCCTGCATTATAGAGCACTTATTTTACGTCATGCTCTGTGCTAAGAGCTTTACAGATTTTATTTCTTGTAAGTGACAGAGGTAGGATGTGAACCCAAAGGTCTGATTAAGGGCTGCACACTTAATGAATATACTTACAAAGTCTCTCAAAGCTTAGGTGGAGAGGAAACAAGAAGATATCCCAAAGAGGGACATCCAACAAAGACAAAGATGGCAATAAACAAGTCTCGGACAAGATCTGGCAAAGCGTCAGCCCTGGCATGTGTAGAGAAGCAGAGAGCAGAAGACAAGAGAAAGACTGATGCGTAAGACTGAATATCAGGCGAAAGACTTTAGAGTTGGACCCCCAGGCAATAGAATGTTGGATAGAATCATGATTACCTGGTGCTTGAGACAGAACTTTCCATGGGTGATGTACAACATGGGTGATAAGGGGAGGAAAAACAGGGGACCACTTAGGAGACTTCAGGGTGATCCAGGGGACAGATGACAAGTAACTGAACTAGGAAGATGGCCTTGGGAAACAAAGGAGACCTGGCAGAGGAACACAGCGTAGTATGTGTGGTAGTGAGAGGCAGTGGGCATTCAGCCCTGTAATTCTGTTTTTACTCTCAGTGCAAACCAAGCTATTGACTCAGTTCTGCCTCCTGCCCAGACCCAAAAGCTACTTCTGTTTCCATTTGTCAACTTAAGTGGAATGAAAATCAACAACATTGGTTAATTGGCTTGCTGCTACATGGAGGGATCTGTGGATCTCAAAGTCATTAGCCAGGTCTAGCTTTGGAGTCACTGACCTCTAGTCTCTCCAGGATACCGACGGGGGAACTTACTTTAATTGACCTGATTAAAAAAAACAATTTCTGTGATGACTTTCATGGAAATAGACCACTAGCACAGATCTTGGTGACAAATAAAAATGCAAACGCCTGAAGAGCAGTCAACAGGTCCACCACTGTGAGCCTGATGTCCCCAGCAGCTCGACTGGCTCCCAAATGCACCCCTTTGACCAAATGGAAACAGGCTACCCAGGGAAGGGGTCACCTTGGAGGTAAAGGGCAGAGCCTGCTGGAGATACATGGGAATGTAAAAGAGAAGACGCAAACCTTTCCCTGTGTTCCCTGTCCAAGTGGAGAGAATCAGCATTTACTCCGGTGCACAAGCCAGAAACCTGAGACCCTCCCTCTTCCTCGCTCATCACACCCCAGAGATCACCAAGTCCTGTCTATTCTAACTCCTTAACACCTCTCAGAGCACTCGCTTCTCTCCATCTGTGCTATCACGTCTTCCTTGCTTACTACAAAACAGCTTCCTCCCTTTACAATCTGATATTCTGTGCTTCAGCCACAGTGAATGGCTTTCCCATGCCTTCAGGGCACCCTTATACTCTGTCATTGCAACCAGGGGAGGAGGCCACGCATGCACTGGGCATCCCAATGACAGGGGCAGATGGAGCAGTAGTAAACTTCAATGACTGCTCACTTCACTTTGGGGCCCTATATTCTTTTCCTAGGGCCGCTGTAACAAATTACCACAAACTCGGTGGCTTAAACGATAGAAATTTATTCTCTCACAGTTCTGGTGCCAGAAATCCAAAATCAAGGTGTTGGCAGGGTCACAGGCCCTCCAAAGGCTTGAGAGGAGAATCGTTCCTGGCCCCTTCCAGCTACAGGAGCTGTCGTCACTCCTTGGCTTGTGGCTGCATCACTCCAATCTCTGACTCCATTTTCACATGACCTTCTCTTCTTCTCTCCCCACGTCTTCTCTTCTTCTGTCTCTTGTAAGGACACTTGTCATTGGATTTATGGTCCACCCAAATAATCCAGGTTGATCTCATCTCAAGATCTTTAACTTAATTACATCTACAAAGACACTTTTTCCAAATAAGGTCACATTCACAGATTCCAGGATTAGAACGTGAGCATCTCTTTTAGGGACCTGGCCAGAGAAAGGCATGTTTCAGGTGACTCTTGAGCAGGAGGATGTCTATAGCCTAAATGATTGTGTCACGTCAAAATTCATATGCTGAAACTAATCCCCAATGTGATGGTATTAGGAGGCAGGGCCTTTGGGAGGTGATTAGGTCATGAGGGCAGAGCCTTCAGGAATGGGACTAGTGCCCTTATAAAAAAGACCCCAGAGAGCGCTCTTGCCCCTTCTGTTATGTGAAGATCGAGCAAAAAGACCGCCATCTATGAACCAGGAAGTAAGTTCTAACCAGACACCAAATCTGCTGATGCCTTGATCTTGGACTTCCCAGCCTCTAGAACTGTGAGAAATAAATTTCTGTTGTTTATAAGCCACCCAGTCTATGGCGGTTTGTTATAGCAGCCCAAATGGACTAAGACAAGGACCTTTCTGAAAATATAAGTAGCAGATGAGGTATGACAGTATGACCCAGGGAGGTGACAAGGAGGGCAAAGTTGTCAGCCAATTTGTTCTTTAAAATGGACCCTTTTCCCACTGAAGCCCTGACCCCCGAGGAACCCTGGAAGGGACCAGAGTAGACCAGAGCCTTAGGCCCGAGCCTGTCCCTGCTTCCTCTGGAGTGGGCTCCTGTGGCATAGCCTGCCCAGCATCAGCCCTTGTCCTAAATGCTCTGAGACCCCACATCTTTAAGCCTATCTTCTGGGCTTAAGGAAAGGCGCTAACAGAGGGGAAAGACCATAAACTTGGGAGTCAGCAAACTGGGTTTGAATCTGGCTCGACCACTTTCTAGTTGCTTCAGTTTCCTTTGCCATAAAAGAGAATGATGATGGTTACCTCTCAGGGCTGTTACGGCACATGGAGTATGAGCACTGTGCCCAGAACACAGTGGGAATTCTAAAAACAGTCAGTCTCCCCATCGCCTTTGAAGGTCACCCTTTCCTTCTGTTGCAATCCAGGAAGGATGGTCCCACGCCTCCCCGATCCTGCAGGCATCCAGCCTGATGGGGAGGCTTAAAAAGATAGATAATCGATGAGAAGAGGGGAACTATAATAGACTCTCCACTTAGGCAGCACCAAACAAGCTTGGGCAAAAACTCCTCCTCCTTCGTTCTTTAGGACCAGGCAATGCTTCAGCCTCTGCCATCCTGCATTAAGCAATGTTTCAGCTCTCTGTCTTTCTTTATCTAATAAATGGGGCCACTGGGTGAAAGCCTGCACTCCCTTGCTACCTTAGCATGCTTTTCACTTTCCTCCTGGTTGTTATATAGAACATGATTTCATCCACCTAATTTACTGTTGCTAGACCAAGAAGGGGCTATGCAGGTCAGACTCTTGGTATCGAAAAAGTCCAGCAAAGCCCATATCCGAAGGCTATGACAGATGCCAAAGATCCTAAGATCCCAAGACCCCATACGATACTTGTGAGCAAAGAGACAGAAGGGAACCAGCGAGAATAAACATCACCAAGTTGGGGATGAAAATCCCCTGATGTCCCACCACCATGATTCCACCAACCCCATTCTCCGCTATGTATTGGGAAATGCTGCAGTATGGGAAGATGACTGACGTTAGGAGAAAGCACGCAGTGCTCGGCAGAGACTAAAAAATGTTGCCTAGGGGAGGGGTTTCCTGCATCCTATACAAGTCTGGGGAGGGACCATCCTTCTTGGGCTTGAGGCTTCACGTTGCCTGCCTCCATGCAACTGACTCTCGGGCCCCACTCGGATAATAAAATGTCCCAAGTTACTGCAAGCCAGAGTCTTTGTCATTATTAAGCCATCCTAGTGCTCCAGGCACCACAGTGACTGAAAGGGGTTCTGGTCCAGCTGGCACAATGCACCTTTACTGCAGGAAACTCTAGTCTGGGCCAGTGGTTCTCAACAGGAGGCAATTTTTCTCCCCCAACCCTACCCCACGGGACATTTGGTAAGGTCTCGAGACATTTTGGTTTTCACAACTGGGGGGTGCTACTGGCATCTAGTGGATAGAGGCCAGGGATGCTGCTAAACATCTTAAAACACACAGGACAGCCTCCCATCACAAACAAGCATCCAGCCCCAAATGCTGTTGCCCGAGAGGTTGAAAAACTCTAGTCTAGACCCTTCACGAAGAACAATGCAAAAACGCTTCTCGGAGTGGGACCCAACTCCTTCCAGCAACTTGGGTCATGCCCTGACAGTGCAAGCTTCTTGGATGAGCTGGTTTTCCCTCCCAGGACTTGCCACCCTGCTCTCCTGCCCGCAGACCCGCCCCCTCCGGGACAGCATTCATGTGGCTAAGATGAAAGACTGGTGCCGCAGGCCCCCATGCCAACTCACCACTTGATTGCTTTTAATTAATTCTGCTTGATTACAGCACATGGGAGTTGCATCAGAGAGATAAGACAGGCTCTTTATATTCTGTCTTCATTAAAAAGTTTGGATCTGGAAGCTTTTTCAGAGAGCTATGTGTCTCCTTTACTTTCGTGTCACTTTTAATTGAGGAGGGCACAGGGAGACGTGCCAAGCTGTGCTGAGCAGCGACTTTGCAAACGAAAGATGAAATGTCTGAGGACCCTTTTTGGGGAAAAGCAGCTAGGATTGGGATCAGGGTGAGATAGCCAGGACAGAACCAGCGCCCTGTGGCTGAAAGAGAGGTGTGGGGAGAGAAGCATCTCTTTTAGTCCGTTACCAATAGTGCATTGGCCCAGATCTATGGAACAACGTGGCTCAGATTCATGACAAGGTGTGAAGGACTCTAGGGGAGGAACTGGGAGATTGGGGGTGGTGATAAGAGAAAAGGGATGGGGAGGATGGATCACCACCAACTATCTGTACCCATCATCTCCAGCTAGAGAACCATCCCCTCCTCGGAGAAGTCTTGTCCAACTTCTCCATGCAGATTCAATCGCTCCTGCCTCTGTTCTCCTACAATACACACTTCGTCTCTCCAGCAAAACATCATATTGTATTAGTTATCTATTGCTGTGTAACAAATGACCCCAAAACTTAGTGGCTTCAACAGCAAACATTCCTTATCTGACAGTTTCTGTGCATCAGGAACCTGGATGTGGCTTAGCTCAGGACATCTGGCTCAGAGTACCTCAGGATGCTGCAGGCAAGAGGAGTAGGATCCACTTCCAAGTCCAGTCACACGGCTGTTGGGAGGCCTCAGAAGATCCACTTCCAAACTCATTCACGCGGCTGTTGGCAGGCCTCAGGTCCTCATTGGATATTGACTGGAGATACCTGTTCCTTGCCGCATGATCCTATCCATGGAGGAGCTCACAACCTGGCAGTAGGCTTCCCTCAGGGCAAGTGAGCAAGAGAGTGAGAGAGGGCAGCCCAAGACGGAAGCCAGAGCCTTCTTGTAACCTAATCACTGAAGTGACATGCCATCACTTTCCTGTGTTTATTAAAAGTGAGTCACTAGTCCAGTCCACACACAGAAGAGGGGAGTACACCAGGACGTAAATACCAGGAGGCAGGGACCACTGGGGGCCATTTGAGAGGTTGCCTATCACACCTGTTGCATTGTAACAATCTGCCTTTTCTTCTAGAACAGTTGCTCCTTGAAGCTTGGACCCCCATTTATTTACCTCTTAATCTCCAACACCTAGCCCAGTGTTTGGGACGTGCCGGGCACCCAAGGGGTGTTTGGTACAATGAACAAATGCATAAACGCATGCATGCATACATGAATGAATGAATGTACACGTCAATGAAATAATTTTTTCTTAAACCTTATTTATACTTATCAAACCAGTCCTTGACAAAGAAAACTTGCCTCTAAAACTACTGTGACAGGAGCAGATACATCCAGATCATCTAAAGACTCAGTTGGGTTATTTAAACACAAATTTGAAATAACAAGGGCAATCACATTTTATTCCATTTAACATGGGGCCATTACCGTCTTTTCCTATTATGGTTTAGACTGAGTCCATTCTTGAACATTTTCTCTTTGGGGACTAATGACTGATAGTAAATCAATAATGCTAAGAAAACAAAGCTTTTCATTATTTTAAGCTGCTGTCTGGGTGACACTAAACAGCACAGCAATGATCCAAGTGAAGCAGTTATGTCTAGACCTACTTAGTCTTTGTGCAAGATCGATCAGCAGAGGAGGTAGAAACTCAGGAACAGAGGTTTCAGTGGGACCAGGAGAAGCTGGAGACTGAGGACCCAGCACACTGGCTGGGATGAGGCCAGGGCTAGAAGGTGAGCCCAGCTGAAGCTGGTTGAAATCAGTCCACCCATGTCAGTGGTGCCCCAGGACCTAGAGAAGGCGAATAAGTAACCCACAGATGAACAGTTGTCCAAGCAGCTTCAGCCACAAGAGGGTTTAGGAGACAATAAGTACTTCAACACCTGAGCAGAACAGGCAAATGCAGAGAACCTGGTAGAGAGTAAGGAAGCTGAAGGTCCCAGGGCACTGGGCTCAGAGACAGAGAGTCCATATGCACAAGGATGGGTTGAGCCAAGCCAGGCCCCAGTGTTAGCAGGACCGGGGTGCAACGCCAGAACATAAGGTGGGGAGGGAGGGCCACGTGAAATAAACCCCAGATACCAGGGAGACAGAGGAGAGCTTTGGTTTCAGGATTAAGCAGAGAGCCTCTCTCCAAGACTAGGCTGAGTCCTCGAGATACTGAATTCGAAACGAAAGCTCCTTAAATGTCCCCTTCCCCACAACTGAATTGGGCCCAGAGCCTGGAGGTGATAGGAAGGGAGAGGCTGGGTTCTAGGGAGAGATGGAGGAATCTGCACCTTCCCATCACCTGCTTCCCCACCTCCCGGAGGAGGGCTGCTGCTCTGCAGTGCTCAAACTCAGGGCCAGCATGTTGGGCCACAGTCCCACAGGATGGGGCTTCAGAGGAGTCAAGCAAATCTGCGCGTGACCATGTTATGCATGTTCTCTCTTCTCCCATGAGATTAGGTAAGAGTTGCTCAAAGGAAACGTGCATCGGGAAGAAAGCCTTGGGGGGTGATCTAGGCCAGCTCAGCTCTAAGCTTCAAGGTAAATCGTTTCTCGGCCCTTCCTCTGGTTTCACTCACAGACATTGAAGCTTTCGACTAATCTGTCCTCCACTGAAATGGTAAGAGCTGAGATTGGGGTTCAAGTCTTAGGGTGGAAGACCAAACAGTTGAGGCCATTGATGCCAACACAGCTAAGGTGAAGTTGGCCAAGGCCAGCTGACTCATGCACCACACTGCGTTTGGAGCCAAGGCCCCCAGTGACAAAGCATTCCTATGCATAGAACACCCTTGGGTAGTCCTGGGTTCCTACCCTACAACCATCACACTATCATATCTCAGTCACACCACCATATCACTTTCAGATGTTAATGAGACCAAATGTGCCTACCCAGGGATCAAGCTGGGAGACAAGGAGAGTTCTCCGGTGCAGAGTCAAATTGGCCATTACGGCTCAGGATGGAGAGACCTGCACAGGCAGTTTATGGTGAAGACCAATGGTGTAGAGCCTGGAATTACCATAATCTGGTGTAGATAAAGATTGAGCCTTTTAGAAGAGGGGAGAAACCGCATATAGAATCCATCCTGAGGGAACTACTTCCACGGAGTTAATTAGGATAAATTGTTCAGTGTGAGTTGTTTATTTATTTATTTAACAACCCTTTGTTGATGCCTGCCTGCGACGTGGCAGGCAATGCAAGGAATACAAACATGCCCAAGGTATGGTCTCTGGCCTCAAAGGAGCTTGTAACCCGGCGAGGGAGACAGACGCCTACACGGTTAGCACAAGGGAAGGAGGAAGTAGAGGAAGGGGGTGAGCCTGTAACTAATCAGCTTCTTGATTCCAATTAGAGCCCTCGGGCTGGGATGCCAGGAACCAATTTAGAATTCCAACTCAGTGGCAGAGTTCACGAAACAAAGTCTTCCCAGGACTGGGGGTACAGGCGCATCCTGGTTTATGAAGGGCTCGTAGACAAAGTGTCACGTGATTCCCGTCTGAACCTGACCATTCCTGGTAGATCCTTATGTCACGTTCTCTGGTTTGGTGTATTGCAGCTAGGTCTCACTTTAGACAAGAGATGCTGTGGGCAAACTGAATGATTGAGCTGCCTTAAACACCGGGAATGACGTAGGCATGCAGGAATAGGGAGCGAGGAAAAGGATATTCATTCATTCCTTCCGAAATTATTTTTGGTTTTGCAATATGAAAAAGAGTTCTGGGGATGGATGGTGGTGATGGTCACACAACAATATGAATGTATTTAATACCACTGAGCTGTGCACCTAAAAATGGCTAAGTTGGTAAATTTTATGTTATGTGCATTTTACCACAATGAAAAAAATTCTTGAGTTAATTAATACGTGCCAAGCACTATGATATATGCTGGCCCAGATGAAAAATATGAATGACACAGAATCCCTGCCCTTAAGAAACAATCTGAGAGGGAAAGGTGAGAAATAGGTAAATCTCAGCTCAGACATCACCACTCCCAGGGAGCCCTCCCTGATCCTGCCACCTTGAGTTAGGTCTGCTTCCGGTTCTCCCTCAATAGTCTGTGCTGGTTTGTTTCATAATTATCTTCATTTATACAGCAAACATTTATTAAGCTAGGCATTAGGGATATAAAAGCAAATGAGGCTTTTAATGTAAAGGAAGAAACAAACATGCAGATGAATAAGTGTAAAAATAAAAAAGCGTTACTGCACTCTCTAACCCATAGACTGAGCTTCTGAAGGTTGTGTTCAGTAAGTGTTTCCTGGATGGATGGAGGGTTAGAGGGATGGAGGGGTGGATGGAGGGATAGAGGAGTGGGTGGAGGGATGGAGGGAGGGATGGAGGAAGGAGGGATGGATGGACGGATAAAGAATGGAGGGATGGATGGAGGGACAGAGGATAGAGGGATGGGGGAAGGATGGAGGGATGGTTGGAGGATGGAGGGAGGGATGGAGGATGGAGGGATGGATGGAGGGATGGATGGATGGATGAATAAATGAGTATCTGTGGTTTGGAGGAGTGAGTTACAAACAAGATGCCCATGAATATGAAAAGGGGTCATTTAAACTGGGTTTCAAAAGATAAATAGGAGTCTGCATGAAGAAAGAGAGGAAAGACGCCCCAGACAAGGGCATGGTTGTGGAAAGAAGCCTGAAAGTTTGGGAAACAATGGAGAGTTTGGTGCTGGGGGTCTGGGAGAGAAGCAGAGGGAGCCTGATGAGGAAGGTCAATGGGGGCCATTCCTGGGAGTCTGCCCTTTGTTGTGATGATAATCAGAGTCTAAGAGAGGTGTTTAAGCAGAAGAATGTGGCCCAACTTCTTATTTCAGCTAGCTCAGTCTGCCATGGGTTGGAGGAAGTGAAGATTGAGTCTGCAGGGGTTGGTACAAGGGACCAGGTAAGAGATTAACTTTACTCATATGGTAGAAATATAGATAGAGAAAAGTGGCTGAAATTAACCAATGTTTAGGAAGTATGGTAGACAGATTTGGCAACAAATTGGCCCAGAAGGTTTATTCATTTATCCAACAAATATTTATGGAACATCTACTATGTAGAAGGCATGTTCTAGACACTGGGAGTTTAACACTGAACAAGAAATCCAGTGTCTTACCCCCATGAAACTTACGGTGGTGTGAAAAAATAATAATAAAATAAAGAAACAAACAAAATAAGAAAGCTTGGGCAAGTCGCTTAATTTTTTCATGCCTCAGTTTCTTCATCTGCAATATGAGGATATTAATAGTATCTGCCTCATAGGGTGGTTGTTAGGATGTAATAAGTTAATGTATGTAATGGGCTTAGAACTGTGCCTGGCCCATAGTAAGCACTCTGTAAGTATTAGTTTCTATAATTAAGAAAAATAAGACAGGGTAATGCACTAGAGTGAGACTTCGGTGGGAAAGGGAGATTGAGGAAAGCTTTTCTGGGTTGCTTACTCTTGAGCTGAGACCTAAAAGATGGGTGAAGGAGCCAAAATTCTGAAGTCCTCTGGAAGGGTGCTCCAGATGGAGGGAAAGATCCTGAGGTTGGAATTAGCTGGGAGCATCCAAGATATAGAGAGAAGGCAGTGTAGCCTGAGCACAGAGAACCAAGGGTAGGGGTGAGGGATCAAATTAAAAAGGTCAGCAGGGGCCAGATCATGTGCCTGCCAGGCCACGGGTTCTATTTCAACAGCAACAGGAAGGAAGCCATTAGAGAGTTTTCCACAGGAGAGTGATAGCCTCTGATTCCTACTTTTAAAATGTCACTCTGGCTGCTTGTAATAGGTTGCAAAATATGGCTACAATTTCCTCCAATACCTGTATGCACATTCCTGGCTGTGTGATATTGAAACTCCCCCATCAATAGGAGGAGTCTGTTTCTCCACCCACTTGGAATCTGAGCTAGCCTATGACCTACTTGGGTTAAAAGAATGCAGCGGAAGTGATGTTTGGGAGTTCCAAAGCTGAAGCTCAGCAAAGACACCAGACAGCTTCCTCTCTTACCATCTTGCTACCCTGTGTATTAATCGTATTTATTATTTTCTATATTTTATGAAGTTTTGGCATCTTTGGGGGGAATTGCTGGCTGGGAAGAGACTGCCCCTCCCAGGGCTCGCTAATTCCCAGAGACAGTAAACAACTTTTCAGGGAGCCTGCCTCTCATATACAAACCAACCAATCTGAGTCCATACCCCCAACCGCCTCCTTTACCTAACTCTCACACACCAAGCCAATATTTCCTCCATCCTAAATTAACCAAGGCCACATACCAGACAACTCGGGACAGCCCGTGTGCCTCAATGCCTGCCAGAATCATCCAAACTAGCCAATCCTAAGCTGTTGACCCTGCCCTGCCTTGCTTCCCACAGAAACCCCAGTAGAGTCTACGGCCAATGCCTTCCCCTCACTCCTTTCTGCCTCCTTACTGACACTGGTGCTTCCCCCTGTGGCCCTGCGTGGGGTACTAAACCTCTCGTTTCTAGAGGAACTGTGAGTAACATTAAATTTTTCTTTTAATGGCATTGACTTCTCTGTGTCATCACCTAACCACCTTTATAAATTAAGATCTGGGCACAAATCACCCTACCATGTGAAGAAACCCACTAGGCAACTGGAGGATGGGACCAGGTAGAGCAGAGACAAGCTGTCCCAGCTGAGGGTCCCTAGACCAACCAGCCCCAGCTGATCTGTCAGCTGACTGCAGTGAAATGAGTGACTCCAGGTGAGACCAGCAGAAAAACCATCCAGCTGAGCCTGGCCCGAACTGCTGACCCATAGAATTATGAGCAAATAAAATGGCTATTGTTTTATGCCACTACGGTTAGAGGTGACTTGTTACACAGCAATGGATAACTGATACACTGCTCTGTGGAGAAAGGACTCTACAGGAATAAGACTAAAAGCCAGCGTTAGAAGACACTGGTTCAGGCAAGAACTGACGTGGCTTGGCCTAGATCGGTAGCAGCGGAGATGGAGAAGAGTAGCCTGAATCAAGATATGGTTTGGAGGTAACTGACCACACTGGCTTGTTAGACTTGAGTGTGAGAGGAGGAAAGGACTCAAGAAAGATGCCACATTTTTAGCCTGAGTAATTGGCAAACAATGGTGGCATCTACCGAGATGTGAAAAACTTGGGGAGGAGTGGATTTGTGTCAGGTGTGGAGAGAGATCAACAGTTGACTTTTGAATGGATTTAGTGAGAAATGTCTATTGTATATGTGAGTGGAAACGTGGAGTTCCAAGTTGGACATTCACATTGGAACTCAAGGGAGATATCCAGGCTGGAGATAGAAATGTGAGTCGTCCAGCTTACAGAAGGTGTTTAAAGCCATGGTGTTTAAAACCAAGGCTTATGAGATCACCTAAAGAGAGTGTGGAAAGAGGAGAAAAAGAGGGTGCAGAGTCCCCAGGGTTTCACGTTGAGTCAAGGAGGCAAGAGGAAGGCAGACTGAGAAGGAGTAATGAGAGGGGTAGGGGAAAAACCAGGCCAGCGTGAGAGAGCAAAGTGTTTCAAGGAGAAAGGGGTCGACAGTGTTTTATGCTGCTGAGAGGTTGGGTAAGACAAGAAAAGGGAAAGAACCATTGGTTTGGGCACCATATAAGTTGTTGACCGTGATAAGAGCAATTTCAGTGGCGTCGTGAAGACAGAAGCCAAGTTTGAACACGTGGAGGAGAGAATGGAGGGTGTGGAAGTGAAGACCATCAATCCAGAGAACTCCTTTGGGAAGCTTTGCTGTGAAGGACGGTAGAAAAATGGGGCGACACGAGAGCCGGATGCGGGGTCAAGGAAGGAACATTTGTTTTACTTTTTTGTTATTATGAACTGTATCAGACATTTAAAAGAATAGCTATAGTATAAACGTACCGTTTGAAGGGAGGTTTTCTTTTTCTTTTTTTTAAGACGAGAGGTACTACAGCATCTTGTATGCTAATGGGAATGATGCGGTAGAGAGGAGAGAAAACTGACGATGCAGGAAAGACAGGATATTTACAGGAATGAAGTCCTTGAGAAGGTGAGAAAGAAGAGGATCCAGGGCCGAGCGGAGGGGTCGGGTCTCTGTTAAGAGTAGGGACACGTCTTCCATTGTAAGAAGAGGAGGTTTGTCAATTTAGTGATGGGAAGACACAGGAGTTCTTGTCTGATTGCTTCTATGTCTCAATGAAGTATAAGGCAAGGTCATCCACCGACAATGACGACGGGAGGGGGAGGGTTGGGGGTTTGAGCAGAGAAAGGCTGCCGTCTCCGTGGGAAAGGGAACCTAGGGAGGAGGTGTCCTGGCATCACGGGGCAGTGTTGGATGCCAACCTGAGGTTTGCAGTCACGAAGTCAGAGCGAGACGGGTCAGCAGGGTTATAAGGATTTCTTCAGCAATGCTCAGAGGGTTAGGGGAAGATTGAGGGCGGGTCAGTGAGTGCCGGGTTAGCCAGGATGGGGGTTTTGCTCGGAAGGCAGTTAAGGACATTCGTAAGGAAATGATTATAATACATCCTGGGCAGGCTAGGGAGGGGGGCTGGGAGATGGAGGGTGACTCCCAGGTTTCTGCAATGCACCTACAGGTAGGTGCCATTTGCCAAGATGCTATTCCCATCCAGGAGGAAGCCCAGGTTTGGGGAAAGGAGGACTCTGAGTGGAGACGCTGAAAGTCGTGTCTGTGGGGATGTGGGTGGGCAGGACGCCACCTCCCCCTCACTCGCCCCTCTCTCCTGCCCTGAGCCCCTAGCTGGGAAGGTGGCCCCGGTGCCCACTGCCCTGCCCAGCCAGCTGCTGCTCCCCTCCTGCTTTAGGAACCTGTCAGGGCCTGTTTGCTGGTCTTTTCAGTTTAATACATTTTAATCAGAAAATTAATCAGGAAACACCAGTTCAGCAGATAATTGAACAATGAGGAGACATGATAATTGCTGTTTAGTCTAATTAAGTTTGTTACGTCTTTATTGGTAACAGAGACTTCCTGAGTGAAACTTATTAAATGTCCTTCCCTGGAAAACTCAATTCCTAGTCAAAGGAAAAGGCACAGGTTCTGGTTTTGTCTGTGTTATTTCCAGGAGAAAGGACATCGGCCCCACAGCAGCCCAGAGCATCTCTCCTCTGCTCTGCAGGCTCGCTGCCTCTGCCAGTCTTGAGGACCACTGCTCTGGGCCACCCAGCTCCCTCCAAACCTCGTGACTTGCAGCCCGTTAGTCCTGTTTTCCTTTCATGCTTTGAGGATCTCCTTGACTAGAACCACCCAAAGTCACGGGGAGAACCCCAAGCCCCTCCAGCGGCAGGAACCACCTATCCACATCACCTATGTTGTGGTATGTAGCTATGAGCTATGATGTATGATGTAGCTATGAGCTGGCATACATTATGCACCAACAGGCATCTGGCTCCAAGTTGTGTGAAAACAAGCTATTGACCTGAACTTTCCAAATACAGTGCTGCTTGATCCATGCAGCTCCCCTTGCGAAGGAGATGGTGCATTCAGAGCTCCAAAGGTGAGCCAGGTGGCGGGTTCACGCACTAGATGTTTCTCTCCTTGGAGTCTCTTCTCGCTCTCCCCCGTGGTCGTTTCTTATGTAGGTCCTCTCGGAGGGGACTAGCTTCTATTCTGCTGCCTCGCTACACACAGCAAGTTCCTGCCCTGAGAGCAGCCCCCTTTCCCCCATGGATTACAATCCTGGTACCAGCACCAGCAGACACAGTTGGGGTGTCTAGCCCACGGGAGCCCCAGAGATTTTACTGAATGACCCATCATGGGAATTTGAAAACAGGTGTTACCTGCCAAGCTTAAAAGTGGACATTCAGAATATCCTTGAGTAAGAAAGAAAAAGCCTCCTTCTCCCATCGCAAATTTGCACAGTTGTCTTCAGCGTTAACCCCCTCTCATCACCATGACAACTACCAAGAGAGCCATCTGCCATCATGACCATGGCCTCTACTTCGGGGATGCTTGTCCTGGGAGGTTTCCTCCTCCCTTCTTGTTATGAACTCTTGGCATCTGTGACCTTCGGAACCTGTACTTACGTACTGAAGGGTTTGGGTTGTTCCAGACAGTCCGTCATCAGCGGTATTATTTTAGTGCTCTCTGTCATGTCCAACATCAGTAGGCCAAACAGATATTAAATTTACTCGGATCATGCATGTCAACCAGGGGAAAGGTGACAGTGAAATATTCCAAGATAAAAGATCATTATCAGGTGGTTTGGTTTAACAGGCAAAGAAACGAAGGGTGAGGGGCCAGCCCGGTGGTGGAGTGGTTGGGTTCGCACGTTCTGCTTCAGCAGCCTGGGATTCGCCGGTTCAGATCCCAGGTACGGACATGGTACCGCTCGGCAAGCGATGCTGTGGCAGGCGTCCCACATGTAAAGTAGGGGAAGATGGGCACGGATGTTAACTCAGGGCCAGTAACTCAGGGCCAGTCTTCCTCAGCAAGGGGAGGAGGATTGGCAGCAGATGTTGGCTTAGGACTAATCTTCCTCAAAAAAAAAAAAAAGTGACAGGTGGCTGTTTTGCCTTATCCAGGAGAACATCCCCTAACCACTGGAAATTAAGACGGCTGTCCTCCAGCTCCTTCTGAGTTTCCCAAGGAACAGCCTGGGGTGTCCCAGAATGAGTGGCTGCCATGGTGTCACGAGGTCACAAGGCTTATGCCCAGCTGACCTCCTGATGCCACCAGATGTCCATCTCTAATGCCCTTGCTGAGGACTTTGCTGCTCTTCTGAACCATGAGTCATCTCCTCCCCAAATCTGCCGCCCCCAATGGCTCCATCGCTCCTGCAAACAGGCTAGAACTTTAGCAAAACATTACCGAAGATTAGGGACCAATGAAACGGAGGTACAGCATAAAGCATAGTTTAGAGCCACTAGTAGAAGCGGCCACTCTTGGAACATCGAGGCCCAAACCCAACCTCAAAACCTCTGCCTGCGCTAGTTCCCTGCTAGCTGCCAGCTAGCCTCCCCTCTCTCAGGCACAGATCTGCCTGCCAAGTCCTCAAATCTTAACCCAAAATGATACACAGTGGGGACCCCCACTGAAACGGACCCCCTCCCTCCCACAGGGGTGAGGTGTGTCATCATGTCCCCAACAAGACAACCCTTCGAGAACCCCATGGCCCATTTCCCAAAGTCTGGGTCTCCGGGACAGCCAGGCTGTGCTGGCCGAGGCTGGTCCAGCCCTCGCCCCAGCAGTGAGCAGAAGGTCAGGCTGCGCCTCCCTCTGCGTTCTCTGCCTTCCCAGTTCCACCTTTCCTTCCAACAACGGCCCACAGAGAAATCTCACCATCTTGGTACACATGTGACAATTTACAGGCACAGGGCAGTCTGGATCCAGAATTAGAAAGGAAACATTTTTCTAAAGGAAACATAATTTGCAGAGGCACGGTTCCGCTAACATACCCTCCTGATTTACATTACCAAGCAGTGCACCTAACATGGCAGTCTGAAGCTATTGCATCTAGGTTTTCTCCAAGAACCAGCGTGAGCACTGGCTTCTCATTTACATAACTACGAGGGTCCACTCAAGAGGTTCGCCAAGAACAAAGGGACAGTCTGCCCTAAAGGTAAATTCCAGTCTCCACCCTTAAAGACAGGAACTGCACATAATTTTTAAAACAAGTTTTCCAGCTTCAAAACTTGAAGGTCCAATCTACCAGGTGCCCTGTTATATAAGCAATGGAAGGAGGACGATGAATTTGAAAGCAGGAATGATGTTGTTTTTGTCTCTAAACGTGCTAATGGCCAGTTCAAGACTCTGCACACAGCATAGGTTCCCAATAAATAGTAGTCAAATGAGATGGCATAGAAGGGAGCAGTTGTGGAATCCAGGTGTGGAGCAGCCTGGAAATAAAAACTAGAGACACACAGCACACCTACCTATGCAAACCAGAAGTAGCCAAAGGAAGTCTTCTCAGGCAGGAAGATGCTTTTGGTTTAGAGAGATGAGTTCCTCCATCAAGGCTGTGCCCTCGGGCCTTTGCCTGATTACACCTCCAGCGGAGAGCACACGGCTCTGGGTCCATGGAGTTTGGCTGTGGCTTGTTCAATAATAATACTAATGGCCAAGGCATCACCATATGTATCAGCTCATTTAATAACCCAAACAACTTCACTATAAGAGGAGGAAGGTACCATTACCACTTCCAATTAATAAATAGGAAAGCAAGGCACAGAGAGGTTAAGATATTTTTCTTTTTCTTTAACGGGCCAGATAGTAAATATTTTCAGCTTTGCAGGCTATAAGTTCTCCATGGCAAATACACAAATCTCCATTTGTAGAGCAAAAGCAGCCATAGACAATATGTAAATAAATGGACATGGCTGCATTCCAATAAAACTTTATTTACAAAATCAAGCAGTGGGCCAGATATGGGCCACAGGCTGTAGTTTACCAATCCTTGAACTAGGAGGTAATTGTATATCAGGGTCTGAATTCTTAACCATTACCCACATCTTTCTCTAGAGGCTGAAGTGAGCAAGTCCTGGAGTGAGGACCATCAGAGATGCAGAGGCAGGCTTCACTTGTCAGCTGGGACTGAGGCTCAGACCAGCAGCCTGGGCCTGTGCTTCACAGGCCTGATGATCCCAAACTTTGTCACATCATTCACTGGTGATCTTTTCTGTCTCAGGGATGGCAACTCAATCCTCAGATCAGCAAGGATGGGAGATAGAGGTTAGGGTGGGATGAATAGGGCAGGATATTGGGGCTAAAACAGAGCATGAGATGGGGCCTGGAGGTTAGGGATAATGGCAGTGACAACGATGATTTACAGCATCCTTACTCTGGGCCCCATAATAAGTGTTTTGCATGCAATATCACTGTTATGAGTTGAATTGCGTGCCCTCCTCCTGAAATTTGTAAGTTGAAGTCCTAACCCTGGTACCTCAGACCATGACCTTATTTGGAGATATAAAAAAAATGTATGCTTTTAGCTGAGGAAGATTGGCCCTGAGCTAATATCTGTTGCCAATCTTCCTCTTCTTTTTTTCCTCTCCCCGAAGCCCCAGTATATAGCTGTATATCCTAGTTGTAAGTGATTCTAGTTACTCTGCATGGGACGCCACCACACCATGGCTTGATGAGTGGTATGTAGGTCCACGCCCAGGATCCGAACTGGCAAACCCCAGGCCGCCAAAGCGGAGCACACAAACCTAACCACTGGGCCACAGGGCCAGCCGGAGATAGGGTCTTTACAGAAGTAACTGAGTTAAAATAGCATCATTAGGGTGGGCCCAAATCCAGTAGGATGGGTGTCCTTACAAAAAGGTGACAATTAGAGACAGACACGCACACAGGGAGAAAGCCTTGTGAACATGAAGATGGCCATCTACAAGCCTAGGAGAGAGGCCTGGAACAGCTCCTCCCCTCAAAGCCCTCAGGAGGAAGCAACCCTGCTGACGAATAGAAAGGGCAAGCAATAGGATATATTGGAGTATATGAGGAAGCCGTTTGGTGTAAACCTAATTCGGCCTGACCTTGTTCTTCCAAAAGGGCCTGACCGCGGCTGTCGAGCATGCATTGTATGTCTGCTCTAGATTTTCCCTATGGCAAGAACAAAGACCCTTGAGATAAAGGTGCAACTTCCCTCCCCCTCCCAACGTTGGCATTTCCTTAAGGATTAAACATCTCTCCTTAGGCTAGAAACTGATTGCTGTGCCCGCCTGTGACCACCCAGCTCAAGACAACAGACTTGCTTCCTGCTGCACCCGCCAAGATAGCAGACCCACTACCTGCTGTGTCCATTAAGCGCTGTGCCGACAGGGCAATCTTGTGACTATTGTGCGAGGGACATTTCAATCATATGTAAAGCATCCTCTTTGGGGGTATATAACCACTCTGTACACCTCACTTCTTCGGTGCCCTTTCTTCCTTCAGGAAGAAAGGCCCCGGGCCATGGTCCTCAGATTTTAGCTCAGAATAAACTCTCCCAAATTTTCATTTATAGATTGGTTATGGATTATTTTTGTTGACACTGCCAACACCTTGATCTCAGACTTCCAGCCTCCAGAACTGTGGGACAATAAATGTCTGTTGTTTAAGACACCCAGTTTGTGGGCCTTTGTTAGGGCGCTAATACAATCTCATCAAGCCGTTGCTACCATTCTGGCAGGTCAGCCCTGCCATTATCCCCATTTTACATAAACTGAAATTCAAAGGGGTTGAGTAGCTTGTCTACAGTCCCACAGAAAGGAAGGGGTGGAGCTGGAATTTGAACCCAGGTTGCCAGATTCCAAACAGATAAGGGTTCCAAACAGAACATGTCACCCAGAATGTACCTCTTTGGCCTAAGGATTATCTTGAGCTGAAGGCAACGGAGAAAAAGCAGATGCAAGAAAAGCTCTCTGTCCAAAAGCAGGACACAAATTTACAAAGGTGTCCCTCCTCCTCTCTCTACCAGGAAGGACAAGGTTCATTCCCAGAGACAGTTTAGACACTTGCCAATGCAGAAGGCACCAATTTAAATCTGCGTAAAAAACTATATTCTTGTTTACCGTGCCTTTCCTGGTCACACCCCCAGAACCGGCCTCCCCTACACCTTCCCTTCTTTTGCCTTTAGCGGAAGATGGCATTTAAGCCTGAGTTCTAAGCCACATCTCTGAGTTACTCATTTTTCCTGGGAGATCTCCCATGTAGATGTGAGGTATACATGTTAATAAACTTCTGTTTGTTTTTCTCTTGTTAATCTGCCTTTTATTACACGAGTCTCAGCCAAGAACTCAGAAGAGTAGAGGGAAATTATTTTTCTTCCCTTACGTGTATTTTTAACCACTAATCTGTGCCACACCGCAAGGGGTGCTGGGGTGCAGGAAAGGGTTGAATGGCTCTTATCACCTCTCAAACATATCTGCCACCTGCACGCCCCACCTCTGAAGGACGAGCCCTGACTCTATACGCTTCTTGAAGGCCCTGCTCTTGACCCCCCACTACTTGTGCTCCATCAAGACAGAAGACCTGGCTTTGAAAACCAGAGTTGGTCCCAGAGAGTGAGGAGCTTGGTGACAGGGCAGTGTGCTCTGTCCCCACAGGAGGAAGCTAATTTCCGCTCCAGCCTTAAGGAACCAATGGTGCTGTCAGACCGCCCAGGGAAGGACCTGCCTGGTCCCCATGGATACCCTCACCCCCCACCCAGCAGGCACTGTGATTGGCCTGTCTCTTCTCATTAGGCCTGAGGGGACAGGAGGCAGCTGGGCTAGCAGCTTGCTGCAGGATCTTCTGCCTGGAGACCAGGACTCCACTGCAGAGACACCTTGAGCCAGCCTGAGTCACCTTGTCTGCTTCTGGAGCCTCGGCCTCCCTGGCTAATTATCCCAGGACCGGCGCTTTCCAGAGGCCTTCTGTGCAGAGAGAGCCACACGCTTGGCCTTTCACGGGCAGGACGGGCCTGCCGCGGCTGTCTTAATAAAGCAGAATTGTCAGAGTCTGAGAAGTAATTAGTGTTTGAGAGGCACAAGTTGGCAAGGTTAAAAGCTGAGAAATAAACACACATACACACTCTCACATACAATTTCAAATGATTCTTAAAGACTAAACAAGGAGGGGCTGGCGCAGTGGTTAAATTCACACGTTCCACTTCGGCAGCCCGGCGTTCGCCAGTTCGGATCCCGGGTGCGGACATGGCACCGCTTGGTCAAGTGATGCTTTGGCAGGCGTCCCACATATAAAGTAGAGGAAGATGGGCACGGATGTTAGCTCAGGGCCAATCTTCCTCAGCAAAAAGAGGAGGATTGGCAGATGTTAGGTCAGGGCTAATCTTCCTCAAAAAAAAAAAGACTAAACAAGGAGATATGGCCCCTGCCTGGGAAGACATTAAAGAAAGATAGGATTTCACACCAAAGAAGACCGGGGCCCTCTCAGGCATCGCTGCCTGGGACTAGTGAGCTCAGCCACCTTTAGGCTGTAGAGCTCTCATCTTTCTCTAAAACCTGTGCTTCCTCCACCCTCCTAGTCTCTGCCACTGGCCCACCATCCTGCCAGCCACACAACTGACATCCTCAGAATCCCCCGCCCCACATTCCAGGCATGTGCCCTTGGTGCTGTAGCGCATATCCAGCCCCACTCCATCCCCGAAGACCTGTGGACTCTGCCCTCGCTCCAGCCTCACCCCTGGCATGGACCACCATCACTCACTCCTCCCCTCTGGTCAGTCCACCACTCAATCCATCCTCTGTAAAGAGTCTCCTACTTCAGATGCTTTCATGGTGCCCGGCTGCCAAGATGCCCCGGGTACAGTCATTTGCCCTCGATCTTCAGCACTGGGCTGGAACTGCAGCTCTACCTAGCTTCCTGTGGCCCTGGGTAAATTATGAACCTCTCCAAACTCAGCTTTCTCATCTGTAAAATGGGGAGAATCACCCTTACCTCCAAGGACCATTGTGAGTAGTTGAAGTGCTCAGCGCCTTGAAGATGTTAATGACTCAGTAAAGTGTAGCTTTCACGATTATTGATCCAGGAAGGAGAAGGGCCTTGGCCCAGGTTACCCGGTAGGTTGGTAGCAGGTCTTCCTTCTCCCACGTCCTTCCAGAGCCTGCAGAGTAGGCTCTCAACAACTACTTGTTGGATGAATCAATCAGTCAATAACCCCAGCCTCCTGTGCTATTCCACCCACCCCCCGCCAGAGAAAAGTCCCATGAGTCTATTAAAATCCACTCAAGGCAAAGGTCAGGAGACCCAACCTCCTTTTTTGGCCCACGCTAACCTTGTCTCAAGACTCAAGGGCGCCCCCTGGTGCTCACATCAGGGATTGTGGAATAAGCCCAAACTGGTTCTTCGCGGACCTCCTCGGCCCTATGCTGGCTCAGCCTGGCTTTTCAGACTGAGAGGGCATGATCCCCAGGGTTCCACAAGAGAGTGCCTCTCTCTGCACTGCAGCTCAGCAAAGATTCCCTGAGCTCCCACAGCTGACCCAGACGGTACTTCAGGGGGCAGACAGGTGGACCAGAGCTGCTGTCTGCAATGGGATTAATTCTACCCAATGAGGGTGACGCTGGGCAGAGCCGCTGAGCCCCTGAATGTGGGCAGTATCAGGAGGCGAGCTCAGAGGACTTCTTCAGGAAGTGTGGGAGGTCAAGGGCCCTGTGGGAACCAGGCCTCCACTTTGCCACCGTGAATTAGCCTGCACCGACCTCAGGCCTGCTCACACCATGGCCCTTGGCTGCCTGGGCTAGAAACTCGAGCATCTTCCTCGACACCTTTCTCAACTCACCCCCCACACCATGTCCTAGCCATCCTATCTCCCAAATTTGTCCATTTCCCTCCAACAGCACTGCCACCTACCTATTCCAGGCCACCCTCGTCCGTCTCCCGGTCTCCCTGCTTCCAACTTAACCTCTTGCTACAACCAAAATAGTCTTGCTAAAACAAATCCCAGCTCATTGCTCCCCTGCTTACAACCTCACAGAGTCTCCTCATCACACCTGGGAAAAAGTCCAAAATCCTTAATGGATTGACAACATCTTAACCATCTATCCCTCGCCTTCCAGTCAGACGAGACCCTTGACCTGCCTGCCTTTGACCCTCGACCTTTGACCTCCTTTGACTATCTAGAGTGTCAGGTTCCCTCTCTCCTCTGGGCCTTGGGATGTTATTCCCTCTGCCAGGGACGCCCTTCCTTCTCTTCTTCTCTGGTTGAGTTTCTTCAGCGAGTGTCCACGAAGTGCCAGGAATGCGTGAGGCACTGTCCTCACGAAGCGTAAGAGTCTCAAGGAGCAGTCACAGGTCAATCGAATAACCACACAGGTATGTAGTTCAAAACTGAGATCACTGCCGTGAGGAGAATGGCATAGAGACCTAACCTTGCCAGCTGAGAGGCGGGAGGGTCTTTAAGTAGAGAGGTGAGCAGTTGTTCTGGAACTGGCAAGATAGGAGCCTGTGGCTGTGAGTGGCCCCATTCCCCACTACGTGGACAAAGCTCACCTGCAGTGAGAGTAAAGGATCAAGCAGAGGAGAGGAAGCGAGGGTCCCAGAGGGCCTGTGTCCCTGGTTCCTGACCCGAGGTGCCCGAGCTTCCACCCCTTACTCTCAGAGGCACCCCCATCTTCCCTCCACTGGCTGGTAGTGAGCAAATCCTGACCCATAAAATGATAAGGCTCCCGGCGGATGGTGGCCCTGCCCCAGAATCAGAGGCCTGGATTCAAGTCCCAGACCGTCCACCCTTCATTGTGTGTCCCCGGGCCAGTTACTTCCCTGGTGTGAGCTTCAGTCACCTTATCTGTGAAACGGGACAATATTCCTCTCTCTGCAGGGTTCTCATGAGGAGGAAGTGAGACGGAAGTCACCCCCCTTCCATAAGGAGCTGCGAAGGGATTGACGGCTCCTGCAATTTGCAGTCTGAGTGGGAGCAGAAGAGTGAGGGCTCCCGCATGCTCTGGGCCAGAAGCCGGACCTGAAAGCTGCCTCAGAGAGGCAGACCCGGAGAGCTCGAAATTGCTCATCATGGAGAAAGACAGCAATACCACTTAGACTGTTGATGTATCTACTAAAACTGGTTAACTTTCTGGTGAAGAAAAGTGTAATTGCATCCCTGGGCCACTCAATATTGAAGAGGCTCCCGGACCCCCTCCCCGCCCCCAACCCTCCAACTATGAAGGAAAAGCAGAGCTCGTATTAAAAATATCTTCTGCTCAGCTCTTGACCAGCCCTGCAGACTAAGAAACACTGGACTCGGGCCAGAGAGTGGAGAAAGGGAAGACAGTGGACAAGGCCTTGCACAGTCTGCCCCTTCCCATCGGGCCCAGTGAGTGACACTGCTTTCTTATCCTGCCTGAGTAGAGAACTTAGGGAGTCCAGCAGATGGGGATCAGAACACTGCTGTATTATCGAGAGGGCACTGTTGGGGACTGCGTCACAAGGGGCAACACTGGGCTTCCTAATCCGCCCTCAGCATCAAGCAGCCTCACCCTTCCAGCCACAGGGAGCAGTAGGATTGCAGGCTTCACTCCACAGGGGCCGCAGATTCCTAAAGGACACAAAGAGGGCGGCTGAACCCCGCATACTCAGCCCCTTCTCCCAAACTCACTAGTCACAATTATCACTTGTCCTCTCTAGGAGGAGAGAGGGGCAAAAAGAGGCCAGGAAACACTAGGAGTGAGAAATAAGCATGTCCCCCTAATGCCCTTCACCCCATTCTGTGCCCTGTCTACATTGGTCTTCCTTTTAACTCTGCAAAAATGCATTCTTCTTCCCAACCCAGGGCCTTTGCACATGCTTCTTTTCTCTTTCTTTTTCTTTTTTTTGGTATACTTAGAACATTCTCTTCTTTTCTTCCTTTACCTGGTGGCCCCTTAGTCATCTTTCAGCTTTTAGCTTAAACATCGCTTCCCCAGGAAACCCTTCAGGATCTCCCACACAAGGCCACATCCCCCTGTTACACACTCTCCCAGCTTCTGTATTTTCTCTATGCAGCATTTGTCATGACCTTAAGTACCTAATTATTTGTGTGATTTTCTAAATAACGTCTGCTTTCTCGAGAAGACTAAGTGCATTGAGGGCAGAAGCTAGGTTTGTGAGGGCATTAACTGCATCCCCGGTGACAGTTCCAGCATTGGCACATGGTGGGTGCTCAAAATATTGTCGTTTACTATTTTTTTAATGATACTTGCGTATCATTTTAAGTTTTGCTTTTTAACAGTGTGATGAGGTATAACTGACACGCAAAAATCACACATTCAACATATACAATTTGATGAGTTTGGACATATGCACACACACATGAAACCATCACCACAGTTAATGGAATAAACATATTGCTCCCCTCTGAAAGTTTCCTCATGCCCCTCAGGTTTTCTGTTTGTTTTTGTTTTTGTAGTAAGAACACTTAACATGAGATCTATCCTCTTAACAAAATTTTTAAGTGCACAACACAGTGTTGTTAACATTATTGCAGGCGCCAGATTGTACAGCAGATCTCCAGACCTTACCCATCTTGCAGAACTGAAACTTTATACCCGTTGAACAGCAACTCCCCGCTCCCCCCTCCCTCCAGCCCCCTGCAGCCACCATTCTACTCTCTGCTTTTGACTGTGACCATTTGAGACTCCTCATGTAAGTGGAATCACGTAGTGTTTGTCCTTCTGTGACTGGCTTCCTTCACTTAGGATAATGTGCTCTGGGTTTACGAATGTCATAGCGTATTGCAGAGTATCCTCCTTTTTCAAGGCTGAGTAGTATTCCATTGTGCATATATACCACATTTTCTTCATCCATTCGTCCACTGATGGACATTTAGTTTGTTTCCATATCTTGGTTATTGTGAATAATGCCTCAATGAACATAGGAATACAGATGTCTCTTTGAGATCCTGATTTCATTTCTTTTGGATACATACCCAGAAACAGGATTGCCGGATCATATGGTAGTTCTATTTTTAATCCTTTGAGGAACCACCATACTGTTTCCCATAGTGGCTGTACCAATTTACATTCTGTGGGTGCTCGAAATACTAATGAAGGAAGTAATAACCGTTAACACTCACACAAAGTCCTTTCCAGCACTTTACAAACATTAACTCCCTTAATGTTTGTAATAACCCTAAGGTGGATATTTTAGTGCCTCCATTTGACAAGAGGGGAAGCCAAAGCTCAGAGAGGTTAGATAACTTGCTCAAGGTCACACAGCTAACAAGTGGAACTGAGATTAGAAAGCAAGAAGGTAGACTCCAGCAGCGTGCTATTCACCACTGCACTATATCACCTCTTGAGGAAGAGGGATGGAGAGGGGTGTTCCTAGGAACAGAGACGTGGAGGAGGGCTGTGATGTGGAGGGCTTTTCTTGCAGGAGAGACTAGTCAGAGGAAAACAAAGACTGTGAGAAAAGAACACCCCAGTTGCCACACTAAGATAATGAATCAGGGGACACCTGTGATTGGGAGGTGAAACATGGGGGCATAGAGAGCCCCCTGCTCACTTCTGCCTCTGGAATCTGAAGCCTGGCTGTCAACACTGGTCCTGGGAGTAGGTACATGGGCGTGGCTAGCCGTTGCCATGGCAACCGCCTCTCTTGGCCCTTCAGGGTGGTCCAGCTGTGGAAACCTCTGCCTCCCAGGGGTTCACAGCACACCTGACTCATACCAGTTGTCATCAGATGATATACACAAAACAGTCAGCACAGCGTCTGATACGGTAAATGTTTGATAAACGTTTTAACCTTCTGGAAAGGCCCACATGGGAGGCACAGCCCTGACCAAGGCCTAATAGATGCCATGGGGTGCCTCTCCCTGGAGGGCATCTCCCTGGGGGGCTAATCTTTAATTAACTCGCCCAGTGAAGTCCTATAGCGACGGAATGCCGCCACCTCCACGCGCCCACACTGGCATGGTCAGCATCTGGCAAGCTCATTGTTTTAAGTGATGAGCAATTGTCATTTTCCGTCACCTCCATGATAAATCACTTTAAGAACTCCCTTCTCTCGACAGCATAAGTAATTACAGCCCTGGTGTCTGGGGCCCTGGCACCGATTAGGAGGGAAGCAAACCACGCTGGAGCTGATGCTGACTCATTTTTCTTTTCCACAAGGGCCTAGAGGCCGCAGGGTCAGAATCGGCTGGCTGGACTCTTCCTGGGCTGAAAGATGACCCCCTGAAGCACCCCTCAGCACCGGCAGAGCTAAAGCCTGGAGACTGAGCCCTCCACTACCCACCCCGCAAAGCCCCCAATCACCTTTTCCCCAGCCGTCTTCAAGAGACGATTCCCAAATGGACCAGTGATTAGAAGGAAGATGTATTGTACTATAATAGGGAGAAATAATTAGCCTAGATAATAAGAAAGGGAAGTGCACCTTGTAACGGGTTCTGTGTGTGGTAACATGTGCTTGGGAATATTTTGTCTATTCTGTTTTCTTGGTAGACATGGAATGTATTGAATCGGTAGAATTAATAAACATCTTGGTCAGCAAGAAAAACACACGTCAGTCAGTAAGAATCTTGGGGATCCGGAAATGACAGTGAGGAAAAGACTGCGTGGTCCTGGCATTCTTGTAACCTGAGAAGGAGATCCTGCAACGGAACCAGGAGACGTGTGGGCATAGGATAGAGAATTCAAGCACACGGGGCAGCCTTGAGTGGTGTGAAGGATAAATGAGACCCAGACACTCAAGAACGTCTTGGACATGGAACCTGCTGTCACTTCTCTTGCCAACATGTTGCTACCAGCACAAATAGACCCAGAGAACCCACATCACACACCCGCAAGCCTTCCCCTGGCCAAGAGCTGGGCAGGGCCATTCTCCTGGCAGCTTCAGTAATTTGGGGTGCTAGCTATCATGACAGCCTCCCGTCTTGATTACTCTCCCTGCCCCTTATCAACAGCCAGAGAGGCGAGAGCTTCCCCAGAAGTGATTAGCTGGAGAGTCAGCAAACAGTCCTGGGCAATGATACCAAAACGAAAAGGCTGGAGAGACGCACATGATTAACAAATGTGGGAAATGCTGCATCCTGTGCCCTTCTCTACGAGAGTCACAGCACTCATTAGCATTGTAAAAGCTCTGCTAAGTCCTGCAGTAAATAACCTATTTAGCCCTGGTTTCCCAAACTGCTTTGATCAAGGGATCTTTCTCATGGATATCTACGAACATCCTGCAGAACCACCTTTGAGAAAATGTTTCTTGGCCCAGCTAAGACTCTTGGCTGCAGGTAAGAGAAAGAAAAGCAGCCTGATTCAACCCAGGGCCACAGGGACCTGATCAGAGAGGGGACGCTGAAGCCAAGTGTGTTCACCTGAGACTAAGAGTAGCATATTGGCTGGGCTCTTCCTTCGAGCTCGTGGTTTCCAGGTGCAGAAACTCAGGCTTAGAGGAATCAAAAGTAATGCACCGGTGGCACAGAGGGAGGGACGGGGCCAGGTGTGCACCTGGGCCTGGCTACTTGGGCATGTCACCCAAACCCCCTGGGCTTTAATGTCCTTACTTATATATGAGGGAAATGGTCATTGTACCCACCCTGATAAAGTTGTGGTGAGGATTGAATGAGATAATAAAGATCTGAATGCAAGGCTTAGCACAAAGACAGCTCTTAAAAAGTGTTATCAGCACAGCAAACCCCATACAAGGCTGTGCTTACCCTCTCCACTGACGGGGAGCTCATTATCTTACAAAGCCCTTGAAGCTTTTGGGCAGCTTGAAGGTTTGGGCAGCCCCTAACCCTCCGCAGCCTGCAGCTCTGCAGAGGCCCACAGACCAGGATGGCATCCCTGAGGACATCTTCCCTCCCATCCATCCCCTCCCCCAGTGCCCTGAGCTTGGAAGACAAGGCACTTTGCCATCAGTTAGGACCTCTGAGCATTGTTTCCCCCTCATGCCTCCTCTGGGCAGGACTCCTGGTTTCTCTATCTGGAAAGGCCAGCGTCTGCCACAGAGCACTCGGCCCATGGAAGCCGAAGGAGGGTAAGGACATCCTGCCAGACAGCCCACCTCGCCTGGGTGATAGGGAAGGGCACGGGTCAGCCTCACACCTAACTCAGCTCCCTCCCTAAGGGGAACCAAGAGCAGGAGAAGGGGCGTGCTGGGGCGCTCTATTTCAGGCTGACGGAGACCCACTAACCATTGTCAAGGCCACTGGGGCAGGTCCAGCCCAACTGCTCGAACTGGAGGCAGGGGACGAAGGTTCAGAGAAGGTGACAGCAGGACAAGGTGCACATCCCCAGCAGCCTCCTGAAGGTGAGGCATGGAGGATGGAGGAGGGAGGGAGATACCAGCATTCTGATGATTTAACCCTTGGATGGCACATACCACGTACCGGCATTCTTCTACACACGTTACTTACAGATTTACTGACTGATTCTCACAAGACCCTATCTATTCCTTTTTGAGAGGTGAGCAAACTAGACCACAAGAGAGGTTAAGTAACTCACCCAGGACCGCACAACAAAGAAGTAACACAGCTGGCGTTTGAACCCAGGCTGTCTGGCTCCAGAGCCTGTGCCCTTGACCTCTGAACTATAAATCTTCCCAATGTTACACCATGTGGAACAGTCCAGGGAAGAAAGGACCAGGGGAAGGAAGGTTAGAATGGAGATTAACAAGGTACAGAGAATTCAGAAAGCTGGAAACAGAGAGAAAGACCGTTGTCCAGGGGAACAGCATGGAGAACAGCATAGAGACAGGCCCGGCACGTGCAGTAGACAGCAAGGATGTTGGGTGCATGAAGCAGAGGCCATGGGTAGGGCAAAGGGTCGATTTCGCCCTCACAGAGGACAGAGGGCAGGGTGGATGACAGGCAGAGTCCCACCAATGCCTCATCTGGGACAGAGACACAGAGATGAGAAAAATAAAGTCCCCATCCCAAGGAGCTCACAGTCTTGGGAACAAAGGCCACTGCAGTGGGACGGGTTTGAGAGGGCCCCTCCCGCAGGCCTAGTGCCTGTGACTCTGAAAGACAGCATCTCCCCAGGAAGGGAGCTTGGTAGCTCAGCTGCATCCATAAAGCAAGCCAGACTCCAGTGGGAAAGCTTCTGGAGTCCCATTAGCACCGAAACAACCCAATGCCACCTCCCTCCACCCTCGCAATGAATTAACTCCGTGACGGAGATGGAGGAGATGCCAAAATCCCCCATCGTCTTTCCTAACCTTGGGACGAATTAAATCAAATTCCACTGCAAGGCCCGGAGGCATAAACTTCGTTAGCTGCACCAATATATTTTGCCAGGCAGGCAGGCTCCCAGGTACTAATTACTTTATTCAGCAAGTTAAACAAATGATATGATATCTACATTTGAGGGAGCGGCACCCAAGAGTTATGGACCACATACCACTGGGACTTGCCAAAGAACAAAGCCAAACAGAATTGCTAAACTAACAGCTCGATGTATTTATCCGTGTATCCTTCAAGAGGCAGCTCAGGGCCTCTGCTCACCCCTCCTCCAGGGAGCCCTCCCTAACGACACCATCTCCATGGACCTTTTCTCTCCAGAAGGCTGTACAGCCTGGTGGTTAGGAGTGTGACGTTGTTGTTGGCTGGAGGAGGGTTTTACCGTGGACAAGTTGTGTGACTTGGGCATGTTGCTTAACATCGAGTCACTCGAACCTTCACCTCCCTTACATGTAGAGTGGAGATGATAAGAGCTCCCACCTCCCCAGGTTGTTGCCAGGGTTTCTAGGTGATCCATGCAAGCAGGCTAACACATGGGAAAGTCTCCATAAATGGGAACTATTTCTATTATTATCCTTGTGGTTATTACTATTTATGTTGTTAGTAACCATTGCAACGCTGGGGTCTCCAAGGGGTCCCCAATAAGCAGCAGCCCTCTTCTTGGCTTAGTCTTGAAAAAAATTTTTAAATGAAACAAATAAATAGAGATCAACATACTGACAATACTACTGACAGAGGCTGTTAGAAAATGTAGCTTAATGTGGAAGAGGATGGGCCAGAGAATGAATGCTGGGTTAAGGATAGCAAGGCTGAGCAGGGCCAGCATCTGTGCAGGACGCCAGCCCCATTAAGACATCCAGCGTGGGAGAGCCCTCAGGTTCTCCCCCAGGCCAGATCACTCCCGAGAGAGAGAGAGGAGGGACCACACCGGCAGGCCCCATTATTCTCCCTCAATTTACCAATTGGTAAGATAAGGTCATTACATCCCCCAGGGTAGCAAGAATAAACTGGGTGAAAGGGACCTGGAGTTACACTAATTGAACTCCCTGCACAGGAAGAGCCATCCAGAGTCAGTGGAAAGCCTTTCCCAACGACACCTAGGAGACAACGAGGTGTGGTAGCTTTGGACTCCGACAGGGTGGATTTTGATCCATTCTCCCCTCAATTACAGGTTACATGATTTGGGGGGAGAACCTTAATTTCTTTGATTAAGGCCCCAGTAGGATTTGGTTTTAGCAGCATACAAATCATTCAGAAGTCGCTTGTACTTCCCTGAGCTTGATCCTCGGTTCTTTGTTCCCAGAATCCAGACGCTTCTATGGCTCCTGAGCCTGGCATCACCTTGGGACTTTGGCTTTCTGGTCTTCCTCGACTCAGGCCCTCATTGTTGACCCTGTTATCTGCTTCTAGAGCTTCTAGAACAGAGACAGAGCTCACACTTACCCAAGCAGAGCCATGACCAGCCCAGCCAGCTCAGACATATGTCCCCTCCCTCCCAGTCAAAACACAGCCTAATACGGATCCTAACCTGGAAGGTCAGCATCCAGCCCCTCCTCTTCTGCCAGCTGCAGGATATCTCCCTCGGCAAGGGGTGGCAAAGTGAGAAAGCATGGGCCTCAGGTCCCAGAGAAGAAGAGGGTACAGAAGAATTTATATGTGGTGCTATATGGTTGACAATGAACTTCCACGTGTTAGCTCCTTTCATCTTCGCGGTAGGTAGGAATTGTCATCCCACCTTCCAGAAGAGAACGCTGAGGCGGGGAACAGCAGACCCTTCTGGAGGATGGTGAGTCCTTTTCTGGATACCCTGGATGATCGAGCACCGCAGTGTTAATTGCCGGACGTGACTGCACCTTCCTGGTTACAGTTGACTGGGTAGTGGCGAGCACGTGACTTGAGCTGAGCCAATCACGTTCTCCTCCCAGGAACGCGTCTAATTCGTAAGTCACACTGCAGGGAAGCTGGAAACTGTGGGGCAGCCATCTGACGCCGTGTGTCAAAAGGATAAAACCGAACCAGAGAGGGAGATTGAAAAACGAAGCTCAATCCCAGAGAAGTGCAAAGATGAATGACCCTCGGGCTCCAGAGAGAGCAAGACGCACAGACAGGGTGCCTGCTGTGGCTCTTGGTGGCTTCCCGGTCTACGACCTCTGTAGCTCTGCAAAACACGTCTCTATTTTTGTTTAAGCCAGGTTGATCTCCGATACTTGCAAATGAAAGAATCTTAATTGAAATACTCAGGATGGTTAAGAGTCAAGCTACGGAGCCTAGAGCGCACAGGGATCTTCTCCAACACCAAAATTCCACCCTATTGGCCGGCTCTGGGGAAGGTGGGTTCTGGAGGGGCCTCTGGCCACTTCCCAGGAGGGAGGAGCAAAGTCCTGAAAGCGCAGCCAGTGATGTGCAGACTCGGAGCCTATTCTCTGTGTCCCAGACCCATTAGAGCCTAATTTCCAAACCAGGGACAATGCCCCTTCCATGGCTCCTACTGTGGCAGGTCTCCACCAGGGAGGGTGACGATTCTCAGTTCTCCCGGGGAATTTTCATCTAACTAGTTTTGTTTGGGTGTTACCAATAGAGACATGAGTCAGAACTTCTCATTGCAATGTCTGGGACAGTCCAGCGCTCGTACCCGCCCACGCTCCTCGATCTGAAGACCTTCTCACTGATCTACCAGAAGAGAGAAATTCACCTTTTCCTTGACTGAATTTGGCATCCAGCACCCTGGAAGTCCGGGTGCTTCCAGTGAGAAGGCAATGGGGCCACTGAGTCACCTGTTCCCCAGGTGTGTACACCGAGGAGTGGATGGGGGGAGGGGGTTCCTCAGAATTGTTAGGAGGGGCAAGTCAGAGGCCATGGGGGAATTCCGCCCCTGAGTAGAGGACTCAGGATTCCTGATCAGGCCCTGACACATGTCTCTCTATAAATGTTTGATCAATAAATTAATCCCATTCATTGCTCAGGCCCTCATCCCCACCACCAACTTCCGTTAGCCCAGTCGAACCCACACTCACTCCCTAGATGTCCTTCAGATCCAGTCTCGCTCTCATGAGAAGTGCCACTGCTCTTGATTAGATCCTTCATCCTTCTCCCGGAGACCAGCAAAAAGTAATTTTCTGGACTCCTCGTCAACGCTCTCTCTCTGCCCCAATCTAGCTTCCACAGCAGGCGCTGCCCAGTGGTCTTCCTAAATGAGCCCATGGCTCCCCAAATTAACGCCCCCATGAGTACCCACCACAGTCCCCTGAGACCTGCCCCTGCCTATCTCCCGAGCCCCCTCTCTTACCTTATTCCTTGTGCTTGAGGAATATTGAACTGTTGACCTCACAATGCTCCTTCAAGACTCCATGCCTTTGCACAGGCAGTTTCCTTTCCCTGGGGCACCCTGTCCCCTCCTCTACCTTCACCAGTCTGACTTCTAACTCCTACAGAACCTTCATGACTCACTTCCGGTGCACGTGTCCTCTGGGAAGCTTTTCCCGCCTCCACTCCCTTGTTCCCACCCATGGGCCCTTGCTCACCTTACTTGGTCCTCTCTCTAGCCCTCTTCGCCTCATAAGGGCACCCGATGGTTTACTTGTCTGGATCCACCACCCCGCTGTGAGCACCTTGCAGGCAAGGAAGTGTCTTATTCATCTTTAGCATCAGGAAGAAACAACGATTGCTATTCACAACAAGAACTGACCATAGCTGCTTCTACATCCTAGAGGAATGACAGAATTCCTATCAGAGGAGATGGCTTTTCACTTAGGAAAATATGCGGAGGCACTTGTTTGGAGTGAAATGTGATGCTCCCCATGTGGTCCAGAAGGAACTGGCACATCAAACGTGGTCCAGAAGGAGCGGGCCCATCAAATGTGGTCCAGAAGGAGCAGGCCCATCAAACGTGGTCCAGTAGGAGCGGGCACATCAAATGTGGTCCAGAAGGACCAGGCCCATCAAAGAGGGAGCTGAATTGTATAAGGAAGTAAGAAAATGTTCGAGTTCCTCTGGACAGTCCAGGATACGAGGCGTGCAGCTCTTGGGAAAATGAGGGAAGTGGGAGTGTGTGAGAAAGGTATAGCGGATGGTGGACCCGGCAAGTAGGCTGTGGGCCTGAGGAAGAAAGGTGACAGAGGACATCTCTGGGGCAGTGTGGGCTGAGGGACTTAGAGAAACAAGATGTCGAATATTCAGGTTTAAAGTGTTTCTGATACTGTGCTATCCTGGGCTGTAAACCCTCCTCTGCCTCTCCCTGTTACTCCAAACCTTCTGGAAAAGTCTATCATATGACAGCAGCCATGTGGTGATGGTGCTTTGAGAGGAATGAAGGAGAAGAGGCCTTGTCCAGTGTGGGGCGGGGACGACGTGCAGAGGGACAGCTAAGGAGGGAGCTGACAAGCGTGTGACTGAGAAGTCAGGGAGACAAAAAGTCAGAATAGAAAGGTAAGCATGAGGACAGAGACTGCCCCAGGAATTTGCAGAAAGCCTGGGGAAGGCCTGGAAGGAAGGAGTGGACTCAAGCCATTTTCTTTAAATATTGAAGGTTTGCTGCTCAACGCATGGTCAGATGAATTGAACTGAAACTCTGAGACTAGCCTGCATGCATTTGGGGAAGCTCACTTCCAAGACACATGGGAGAGAAGAGGAATGTCAAAAATGCTTAGCAAAGAGTATTTCCCACGGTTATGATAGAGGGTATAAGAGGCGGGAGGTTTTTGCGAGAGCTGAGCACCAACTGCTAAGCTTTTCCCGAGAAAGCCTGGTGAGAACAGCAGAGGAAACAAAAATCTTAAAACACCTGAGCAAAAGGGAACCTTAGGGAACATCTGGCCCTGGGATGGGAAGTAGAATTCAACAGAAGTGCCAACTCTGATCAACTGCTGAAGCCCGGCCTTAGGAAGCATTCTAAGGCTCTGTCAGGAGTCAGCAAGAAAGAATTCAGTGATCAATTAGTTCTGTCTGCTGCAGGTGCAGGAAGGGGAATGAGAGCACGTGTCATATACTTGCCATCCCTAACCTAACCCAGCTTCTCTTTTTATAGGTTAAAAAAAAGGAGGAACTTGCCCAAAATCACATCGTGAGTGACTAGAGTCAAGTCTAGTATCCAGTTCTGGGCTTTTCTTTGCTCTGTGCTACCTCCTTATACATGAAACGCAAGCTGGGAAAGTGGGAAGGTTAACATCTTGGCCAAGTTTCTGGAAGCACAGACCGTGCCAGAGGAAGGAGGGAGGGGAAACTGTGTTGGGTTTATACCAGGAACAGGTTTGGGCCAGTCTCTTTGAGGACACACAGCTTCAGGCTGCATCAGAAGAGCTGCAGTTTGGGTTAACACACAAGTGTAAGCAGGACAAAAGCTCAGGGTGTTGACACGGAAATTCCAATGCCAGGGACAGAAGACAGGTTGGCCTAGGGAGTCCTGGCTAGCGTCTTCATAGTCTTACTCATTTGTTCAGCAAATGCTTTCTGAGCACCTTTGAGCAAATCACGGAACTAGTTGCTGGGGCTACAGTTCTTGAGGCGTTTACACCGAGGAGAGGGCGGTGACAGGCATGGAACAGCTAATTATGCCATTCGTTATTTAATTATAAACGGAGAGAAATGCCTTGAGGGGGTCCAGGGAGCTCTGACAGCTAACCACCCGGGGATCTGACATAATCCAGAAAAAAGAGGGAAGGCTTTCCTGAGGAAGTGACATTTAAGCTGAGCATGGATTAAAACAGGAGTTTGTGATGGATTGGGGGTAGAGAGAGGCTGCCAGAGGAAGGAAGACCGGGAGACAGAGGGTGGAGGGAAGAAGCGGTTGCAGGGTCTCAGGAGCGAAGAAACATGACACATTTGAGGAATTGAAAGACTATAAGGCCAGAAGGGCCGGAACATAAAATATGCATTTTTTTCAGGTTGCTGTAGTGATGGAAAGAGTTAGGAACAAACAAAAGATAAAGCTGTGACAATAGGACTCAGCAGAAATGGCAACCTAACCCCACACCTCTCCCACTCCCACCTGCACCCCACCCGGAGCCTTGTGTGAGTTTTTAGAAGGCACCCCTTCAGGACTGATTGTTCAGGCTCACAGCTGGGTAAATGGAGCCCAGGCTGGCTTTCAGCCCTCACTTTTCCCCTCAACCAAGCACCTTTGTGCAGTGCGTAACCTGCACAGCCACACGTGGCAGTTGTCCATTCCCACCTCTCTCATCCCAGCCTCCAGCAAGTAGGCTAGACCCGCACACATAGGAATCACCTAGAGATCCTGTTAAAGTGCAGATTCTGATTTGGTAGCCTGACCTGGGGCCTGAGGTTTTGCATTTCTAACACACTCCCTGTTGCTGTGGCTGCTGGTCTCTGGACCACACTCGGAATAGGAAAGAACTAGCAGACAAGTTGTGAAAGACGGGGCCGTAGCACCCCAGGACAAACTGGGAAGAAAAAGAAACCCATGGACAATGATTTTGCTTGATTACCTGAAGCCCTTTTGGATTATTTCCCAGAGTGTGCCAGGCCTTTTCATGCTGGAGACAGGCACAGCCCGGGTCCACAAGGAGAAGGCGCCTCTGGGATGGAGGAGCGTGCGCGCAACACCCAGCAGGAGGTAATCACTTCCATAAAAACAGCCATGGAGCCCAGAAGGAATGACAGGTGCTAATTAGGAAAATCAAGGAAGACTCCTTGGGAGAGGTGACATTTGTGGAATGAACAGGATTTCAACAGGGGGAAGGTGGGGAAAGGTAAGCAAAAGAACTGAGGTGTCGATGAAACTTTTAAATATAAAAAGAATAAATAAAAAGAACTGAAATGTGAAGAGGCATGAAGATCCCAAGCACATGAACCTTAGGATTCACGAACAGGGAGAGTTAACGGGAGGCAGAGCTAGAAAATTCGCCCAATGTCAGGTTATTCTGAGCCTTGAATGCCAGGCTAAGAGAAGAGAAACTTAGGAGAGTCTTATTTTTTACTAAAAATGAGAAAGCGAAGCCCGCGCAGGCAGAGTCTGGAGCCAACTTTGCAAGTTCCAGTTCTGTGAGGCCCCCAACAGGGCGCCCAGGACCAAGGAGCCCCATGCAGCTAGCGGAGGCTCGAGGCCCTGGCAGGATCAATACAGAACAGCTTTCCAGTGTCTGGGCTTGTGTTGTCAACACAGAAAGGTCTAGACAACAATGCCCCAGGGCGCACATCAAACTCCACCTGTGGGGAGAGCAGGCTGCAGGAAGCGGCTGGAGAGAAAAGGTTTTCAGAGACAGAAAAGGCGACCTCTGAAAAGGACCCTCGGAGGAGATGTGGGAGGCAAAGCCCAGGCCCCTCAAAAGAAACCCAAAGAACCGGTCAGGTTGTATTTACAAGATTGAAATCGACAAAGAGAAATGGATGGTTGGAGAGTGGGGAGCTTTCAAAAGCTCTTAAGAGGCTGTAGGACATAAAGGAGGGAGCACAAGAACTGAACCCCCTCCCCAGGCTCCCTGCCCCCCTCGACCCTCTCCCCCCTCCCCCACCACTGCTGAGGTCTTGTGGGCCACACCCGCAGCCCCAGCCAACCCAGACCCTCAAAGACCAGCCCTGCCCCAGATCTGGCCTTGCACCCCCTTCTGCCAATGGCCTCAGTCTTGCCTCAGAGATGAAATCTCGACATTCTGTTCTGGATGGCTGGATTTGAGTTCCAGCATAGCGACCTGCCCAGGCTGAGACCCCACCGACTCTCCTTCCCTCGGGGAGTCCTCACCCCAAACTCCTGGGTTCCCATTATCCCTGGTGATTCCTCTCTGCCTGATGCGTGACGGGAACGACCTGAGCCATCTGAACCAGTCCTCTCCAGAGTCCGGATGCTAAAGGGGGTCAATGACTTTTTCTAACCGCATCGAGAATCAGACAGGACTCAGAGCTAGAGCCCTAGAAACGTGCTCTGCCTGGCGGTTCCCTCCTGCCCACATCCTTGGGTGTTTCAAGATTCATTCATGCCTCAAGTATTTGCAAACACTCACGCAGAGTCAAACTTTAAGCTGACGGTTCAGAGGTGGTGCAGGTGTGGTCCTGAAGAAAAACTCCGTAATAACGTGAACATTACAGTCTCCGGGGCTCCCATCTCCAGGCATATCCTCCTCTGCCTTCTGGGTGGCGTCCTTCTGCAGCAGGCGCGCTCTCTCAGAGCTGCAGCCAGGAGGCTGCCGTGGCTCCTGGTAGGTGGCAGTGCCAGCCCTGTGCCCACCCCTGGCAGGAGGCTGCAGGAGAATTGGCCCGGTGGACGGCCCGCTACAGTTGGCTCTGTGCAGGAGAGAGCTGGAATGCTTTCTCCAACCCAACCCCCGCTGCTGAGTCATGAACAACCTCATCTTTGTTCCCCCCACCTGGGCGAGATGGGCTGGGCTTCCCGGGGACCCCCAGCAGCAGCAGACCCTGCTCCTGCCAGACACCGTCTCCCTGAGTCGAGGGCAAAGTGTCAGGTCCTCAAGTCAGGTCTCAGGACTGGCTTGCAGGTGTCACATTGTCTTCTTGCAGACTCCCAAGGTGGATGTAAGTCTCCCAGGCCATTCACAACCACAATCATTTCTAGAAGCTCAGAGCGCATGCCTGGCAGTCTCTATCCTGGAGGACAGTCTGCCGCCCCTCGCCCGGGCACACACAGTCACGATGGCTGCTTCACACCAAAACAGCCAAAATGTTGGATGTGGAAAGGAGGGAGGCTGGAACAAACCCTGAGGTGTTGGATGTTTCAGGATGAACCCAGAGTTTGTAATATAGAGATTGATATAGGTATGAATACAGAAGAAGATAGCGTGTGTTTACCTCTATATACATACGTGTTACTATTTGTATGTAAAAATGCTTCCCTCCATCTCTTGGCTCTGTCCACTGAGAGGGCCTAGAAGCAAAGAAATCCCCATAGCAACTAGCACACCCACCCCCCCAGCTCTTGGTTCCTAAATACCATTCTCCACTAAAAGAAACCAGGGTTCTCTAAAGAAATGGCTGATCCCAGGACTTGGGCAGGGAAAATACAAGCTGAGCCTGGAGCACCAATTCTCTCTCCCTCCTGGGACACCCCATCAGATCAACAGCACACCTGGGGCCGGCCCCGTGGCGAAGTGGTTGAGTTCGCGCGCTCAGCTTTGACAGCCCAGGGTTTCGCCGATTTGGATCCTGGGTGCAGACATGGCACCACTCATCAGGCCACGCTGAGGCGGCGCCCCACATGCCACAACCAGAAGGACCTACAACTAAAATATGCAACTAGGTACTAGGGGGATTTGGGGAGAAGAAGAAAAGAAAAAAAAAAGATTGGCAACAGATGTTAGCTCAGGTGCCAGAGTTTAAACAGCACGCCTGTGCGTCTGTCCGTGCTCAATCCTGTTGCTGCTCAGAGACGTGGCAGAGCACCGCAGGCCAGGGCAGCCCCTTTGAAAATCCAATGGGCCTGGGCACAAACCCTGGCTCTGTCTGGTACTAATGTAATCTATCTGAGCCTCAGTTTCTTCCTCTGTAGTAAATGGGAATACTGATCCCCACCTTCTGGGTGCTGGGAGGCCTCAGGTGGGTGATCCATGCTGATCCACTAGGCTCAGTGCTTACCCAGCAAATGCCAAATAGTGGTATTTTATTCACGGTGATGTGTTCCCCCGCCCTGGGAGATCCTGCGCTCTGCCCCAGCTACTCTTCCCACCCCCCACACCCTGCTCTGTGCCTGGCACCCCGAGTGATCAGTCCCGGTTTCTTGGATTGCTTCATTGAATTGCTGACCCTTATAGACGGGAATGTACTGACTGGCGCCTTGCAGCTGACACTTGGCATGTATCCCACTTATTGACTGAGCTTCTCATACGGGCACCCACTGACTGACACCCGCCGGGGACCGTCCTTCATAGCATCCGCCAGGGCCCCCAACCGCCTGAGTGAAAGTTGACAGGAAGAAAAGCTCTCTGCCTCTGCCCCCATCTGCCTCTTTCTCATGTTCTCACCAACACTCCCATTTCTCTGAATCTCCATCCCATCTCGTCCCTGCCTCTGTCCCTTGTCAGCATCGCAGGGTCTGGCTTTCCCTGTGTCTCTCTGACCCCGTTCTGTCGCCGGGTCTCTGCTTGCCTTTGCAGGCCCCCACTCTGTGGCTTTTCTCCCTGCCACCATCTCTCCCTCCCACAGAAAAGCCGCCTCCTCCCCTGGCTGATGGCCCTCACTGTCCACACTCAAGGACATGGCTCTCAATAGACAATCACACGCTTGTTGTCACTTCTTCATTGTTCTCCGGGGGACAGACTTCTTTGCTTCCCTGCTCCTTGGGGATTAGATGCTGATGGTTTTCTTTATCTGCTCCATCCAGGATGGCTGCTCTCCCCTCCACCCCCTTCCCCAATCCTAGAACCTCCAGCAGTGCAGCATCTAGAGATCAGAGGAGGAAGCTCAAGATCTGGGCAGGATGGGACCCCGCGGGCCTGGGAGATGATTGTCCGGAGCAGCCTGAGGATCACCCGGCTGGCCCGTCGGGGAGGGAAAGGGGTGGTCACGTATGTCACACACGCGGGGAGACATGAGAAACACATCTCAGACTGCAAAGTCATGTGTCAGAGCCACTCCTTTGAAGGCGTGCTGGGCCCAGCCTGTGCAGGGCACATATGGGTGCTGTGCATGTGGCGGGACCTGGTGTTGAAGGGTGAGGGTGTGAATGTTGGCGGGAAAGGGCACGCACATAATATTCGGCCCTTTGTTCCAATCAAACCAATTAGTGACGTGCCACACGCAAACAGCTTCTAGTTCTGCCTTTGTTCTTTTCCTCTACCCTAAGAACCACAGGCCCTAGACAGGCTGCTCCTTCAGCCCAGCTGCCAGCATGAAGAAGACATGCAGAGCAGAGACATGACCACTGGCCTGCGAATAAGAGGTAAAGGGAGGGGAACATAAACACGTGTTGTTTGTGAATCACTGCCGTTTAGGGGTTGGTTGTTATGCGGCATAACCTAATGAAAGCCGACTGAAACATCTCAAGTAGTCCCAGGGCTTTAAATACTGTTCATACGCTCATGGCTCCCGTATGTACACCACCAGGCGGGTCCCCTTCTCTGAGCTTCAGCCCCATAGATCCAACTGCATATTTCAGTCTCCACTTGGGTGGCCAACAGACATATCAAACACAGCCTCCACAATGTAACTAAACAAAAATTTGAGAATCACTGCTCTTCTGCTTGCTACCACATACAACAAGCCCTGTGCCGTCGCTTAGAACACACTCGGCAACATTATAGATGTCTCCTGTCAACTTGGTATCAACCCCACATACATCATGCCACATGCTATTGTATCAAA